>NC_069002.1:36196598-36200800 GCF_001194135.2 Octopus bimaculoides | reverse complement strand
GTATATATATATGTATATACACGCATGTGTGTGTATATATATATATATATATCTTATGATATTTACTTTGTATTATATTATACTTATTTATTGTGCTTTTACTTATTAATTTTTCTATATGTGGCAGTGGATTTTCATCGATGAGTTCATGAACCTTGGTTCTTTTCCCTAAATCTATATATTTATATATATTTTATACTGTGAAACATAATTTAATAAATTGATTTTAATTGAGTTTTTACCTGTAATTTTGGATTTTATCCCTAATATTATTATTATTATAATATATATATATATGTATATACGAAGGCACAGGTGCACATGGAAGTATGCATATAGACGCACACACACACACACACACGCATGCACCCATGCATGCACGCGCATACACACATATATATGAATATGCAGACGAAAATTTGAAATCTATATATCACCGAGACTTCACCAATTGAAGCAATCAAAGGTACACACAAATGCAAGCGGTGTTGTATGCATGGCATGTATGTATGTATATATATATATATATATATATATATATATATATATATATATATATATATGGAGAGAAAGAGAGAGAGAAGATTATATTCTCCTTAATGACAAAGCAATAACGTTGTCCGTAATGTTTCCATTGCTGTTATAATCAATTCTAAGCAGGTAAAAAGACTGTTCCAAACATAGCCATGCCCAACTTAGGGCATATATATCCTTCTTTCAGAAATTATGTTTAGACCGACTGTACACTGCATGAATAAAATAAATACTTACATATACTTATATTGCTAGTAACACACACGCACGCACAAACACACACACATACTGTTCAAATATACAGAAAGCAAAAGACGAAGACAGGTGTAGGAACAACAAGCAGGTATATTAGTTTAACGCTCGAGTATAATGGAAAAGTCTTTCCGTTTCGAACCTACGCTTCTCGATAGGATTAATAGGAAAAATGGAGAGAGAATATATATATATATATATATATGTATATACACACCATATACACACCATAAATTAAGTACCAGTTGAGCGATTGGAGTTGATGTAATCGACTCCTGTGCTCCCCCAGAGTTGCTGGATTTATGCCAAATTTTGAAACGAATTGGTACCGATTTCACAATTGGTTCTTATTTTATCGGCTCCGAAAGGATAAAAGACAAAGTCGACTTCGGCGTTAAGTGAATACAGAGCATAAAGTCGGACGACAGCCGTCAAGCGTGTTCCCCGCAGGTAAACGATTCTGCCATCTCTCTGCCCTCTTGTGCTAGACAAAGTGCTTACCGATATTTCGTCCGTCTTTACATTCTGAGTTCAAATTCTGCCGAGGTTGTTTTTGCCTTTACTCAGTTATCGAAGTCGATAAAATAAGTACAAATTGAACACTGAAATCGTTTCTGCCTACCGTGATCGTGGGGCTTATACAATATATTATCATCAAATATTGGTCAGCTTAATTGGCTGCAGCCTTCTCGGCAAAAACAAAAATACAAGTTAATTTTATAAACCTTTTTGAAACATTCTAAAGGAAGCAAATAATCGCGTAAGATTCGTCAGGAAGTATGCCCCCTCCCTTCTTTTGTTGGTGGTATTTGTTTTGAATATCTACATTCAGAGTTCAGTAAAATATCAAACAGTAAAATATCAGTAAAATATCAGGGCGGTGTCGAGGCAGAATTTTCGGTGTCTTTCTGTTTAAGTGCTCGTTCTGTGCGTTCTGACTTCAAATCCTGCTTCGTATTACTGAAAACAATAACGGGTTCTTCGAGTTCTGGAAAAATAGAGATAATCTTTTGAGTGGCTAAGCAAGTCATCGACTACTTCATTGTCGTTGGCAGCCCCTAAATGGGCAAGAGAGAATGCAAGGAGGCAATCAAATCCTGAACGATCTCTCTATCTCTCTCCGCCCCCGCTTTCTTTTTCTCTATCCCTCTCTCACTCCCTCCCTTCCTCTTTCTACATCCAGGGTTGAAGTAAACTCCTTGATCGTGCAGGTGGTTCCGAGGTGCAACCCATGGGTGGAGCCAGTTCGCTTTAGCTACACGTTTATTGTTTTTTGTTCTATGACAAAGTACAAAAACTTTCTGCGAGCTAAATTAAGGAGTGTTTAGGTGGTCGCTCGTTCAATTGGATATATCAACCAAAGTCCCTCAATTTAAAATGTGCTAACGGTTAACAAAAATTGTACACATGGGATAAACTGGTCCGGATATTCAAAAAAGTCAGGATGGGCAAGGTTGTAACCCCTTTAATCGTTTTGGGAACAGACAGCCACGAGAACAACGAAGGAAACATCAGGTCATGTAGGCCGATAAGTCAAATACGAGATGATCGCGGCAAGCTTAGTTTGGAAACTGGTTTCCATCCTTGCTTTTGGCCATTCGCTTCTTGTCACGTTGCAAACACACAGGACGATATGAGCGAATGAGAAGTCCCTATGCGGTCGCACAACATGCTAAAAATAGCAGCTAAACCCTCTTCAAATTTCTCATTGAACTGTCTTATAAAATAAACGTAAGATATATGTACAGAAAAGATGGGATGGTCAGGACAGGAACGCATCTGTTCCTCTCCTATTCTTCTCTTTATCTATCCTTCTCTCTCTCTTTCTTTCTTTCGGTTATTTTCTTTATAACACTCACATATTTTTCATAGAATCACTATCAGGTTATTAAACAAGGAAAGTGTGTATGTGTGATTAATAATCATAATTTCTCATATAGCAGAAACGTAGGTAGAATATGGCAAGGTGAGGAAATAACTGAAGCGAGATTTCGATGGAAGATACAATATGTATCTGTCTGGTGAAGATATAATTAATTTCTTGTATTTCCGTTCTTTCGTTTAAATAATGTTATTCCTGGGGCCCTGAAATCAATTTTTTATCTTCAACATGTTTCAGTCATGCAGGATCACCGCCATAAAGGTGCTTTATTCGAACGAACTGACTCCAGTATTTCTTTACTTTTAACGCTGGTACTCATTATATCGCACACATTTGGCGAACGAGGACGTAAGTAAACCAACAACGTTTGCCAAGCGGTTGTGTAGAACAAATACAAGCACACACGAACACAAACACACACACACACACACACATACATATATAAGAAATTAACTGCGTAAAATTCAAATCGAAGAGTACTCCATCCAATGAGAGTTCAATATCACTGAACGTTTCAACTGCATGTACTTAACGCGCCACTGATAGTTTACCGTACATGCGTACGTTAATCAGGCACCAATCGCACTATACCCTCAAAACTTTAGTTTAAATAAAGTAAAGTGCGACTGGCGCCTGATGAACATACGCATGTGCGGGAAACTATCAGTGGCGTGTTAAGTACATGGAGTTGAAGCGTTTAGTAATATATATATATATATATATATATATATATACACGACAGGCTTCTTTCAGTTTCTGTCTACAAAATCCTCTCATAACTATTTGGTTGGCTTGGAGATACAGTAGAAATTACAGACCAATGGTATCGCGCAGTAGGACTGGACACAGAACCACATGGCTGGGAAGAAATTTTCCCGACCACACAGCGAAGCCTGTTGCTACAACGGGCTTCTTTAAGTTTCAGGCTGCTAAACCTACTTGCAAGGCTTTTGATGGCACGTGTAGTGAGAAGTTTGCGATTTATCTGGCCAGGGACGACTACACACAGGCTCCTGCGCTCGCGCACACCCACCCACCCAAACACACGCACACTCGGAAGGCCTCCACGACGGTGGAGTTACGATTTTAGGAGGGTGATTGGGACCACGTGGATGAGGAAGGCGCGATCCAGAGAGGAGTGGACAGCGTGCTGTGACCAGCGGTGTCAAATGAACACCTGACGGACTGGTCGGTCAAGGTGATCAAGGTGATTGATATATATATATATATATATATATATATACACACATGTGTGTATAGACGATGGGCTTCTTTCATTTTCTCTCTAGCGAATTCACCACTCAGAAAGATTTAGTCGGCCCTACGCTATAATAGAAGACACTCACCCAATTTGTCACGCAGTGGGGCTAAACCCCGAACCCTGTGGCTGAGAAGGAAGCTTTATTAATTTTTACTAGGACAAGTTTGAAAGAAAATTCAAAGTTTCCGTTTAATAGGCGTCGTCGGCAGTCTCGCCGTAAGCTAAGGTCAGGGTAAGAAGGCAGAATAAGAAGCTTGCTCTGTGTGCCTAAAT
>NC_069002.1:36187103-36189062 GCF_001194135.2 Octopus bimaculoides | reverse complement strand
ATATATATATATATATGTGTATATATATATTTGTGTGTATATATATATATATGTGTATATATATATATGTGTGTATATATATATATATATATATATATATATATATATATATATATACATATGTTAGATATTCATTTAATCCTAATCCGCTGAGAGTTATTGCAAAATATTTTTACCTACCTGTTATCTTCACACCTTATTACTTTAAGCGATGTGTTTATATATGTTTATATATGTATATATACTTATATATATATATATATATATAACTATATATTTCTATGTGTGTATGTGTGTTTGTGGCTTCCTCTGCAGATTTCTCTTGTGCACAGAATCAAGCTAGTCGCTGGTTCTTATATATAGTGTCGGCTCTCCACAAATGCCCCTCCCATTCAGCTACTCTCACTTCTTCCCTTCTCGTCTTACCCTCCACTACTCCTCCCTCCATTTTATTCAACTCTGTTATCCAACATTACATTTCATGCCTATCCTATGTTGACGCTTTATGTTCATGCTTCTATCTTCTTCTATCTTATCCTATTCTATGCTATCCTGTTCTATCTATTCCAGTTTACCTTAGAATTCATTCTGTATTTCACTTCATCCTCCCCCCCCCCCCCACTGCCTGCGCTTCATTCTCATTCAACTGCTACTGCTGCTGCTACTATAACTGCTACTGCTGCTGCTACTGCTGCTGCTACTATAACTGCTACTGCTGCTGCTACTGCTGCTGCTACTATAACTGCTACTGCTGCTGAGACCGCTACCACTACAAATTCGCTTCCATTGTACTAACGGTTGTCCCCACCTACACTGCCACTACCACCACTACTACTACTACCAACACCTTCTGATCCTCATCGAAATGATCATCATCGTCATCGTCATCACCTCCGCTCTTAACCATCATCCCCACCGGCGACGTCGACATCGCCGCCGCCGCCGCCGCCGTCGTTGTTCTCATCAACAGTCATCATTAACATCATCATTAATAAGCTACTTCAACCACCACCACCATCACCACGACCATCATCATCATCATCGTTGGCAATATCATCATCACCACCACCACCACCACTGCCGTCAGTACCACCAGCAGTACCACCATGACCACCACCACAACCAGCACAACCATCACCACCACAACCACACCCACCACGACCACCACACCCACCACCACCACTACCAAAACAACCACCACCATCACCATCACCACCATCACCATCATCATCACCACGATCATCATCATTACCACCACGTCTACCATCACAATCCTCATTATCACATCATCATCATCATCCTCATCATCATCCTCATCACTGTTATCGTTCTCATCGACATTGTTGTCGTCATAATTATGAACGTCATTATTATTGTCCTTGACATCATCTTTTGCATCATCATCATCATCATCAGCTTCACCATACACCCAACCCTCTCCTCCACCCCCTCCTTCTCATCATCATTATCAATTCCAGTGGAGATGCAATAACAAGAAATAAATAAAGGCATTATCCCTTCCCTGCCATTCCAACTTTCCGTCATTTGTCATTTGATACCAGCTTCCTTCACACCTGTGTCTTAACCTTTCCTGCACCATCATAATATAATATAAAACATACATACACACTTGCGTATATACATATATTTTTATACAAACACAGAACTGTATACACAGGCATATATATGTGTGTATATATATATACGAACGCAGACGGGCGTGCATGTACGCATGTAATGCTGTCGGTAATTGTATAGAGGTATTTGTAGTTACTCTATTCGATCTATTATGCGTACGGCCATACTGTAGCACCACAAGACTGTATGTGCGTACATATGCATACACACACATATGTACAAATATACACATGTCATATGTATGTATATACATTGATTTATACATATCTGTCTAGCTATCTAACTATATATATATATATATATATATATATATATATATAT
>NC_069002.1:36176954-36186606 GCF_001194135.2 Octopus bimaculoides | reverse complement strand
ATATGTTTGTGTGTCTGTTTGTCCCCCCCAAAATCGCTTGACAACTGATGCTGGTGTGTTTATGTCCCCGTAACCTAGCGGTTCGGCATAAGGGACCGATAGAATAAGTACCAGGCTTACAAAGAATAAGTCCTGGGGTCGATTTGCTCGCGAAGCGAGAATGTCTACAGGATTAGGGATCACTGCATTCCATTTTAACGGAGAATTTATGCATGTGGAGAGTGTCGGCTAATGTCCTCAAGGGGCTGACACAACAGCAGAAGCAGCTCCACATAGAAACCGCTCGGCACAAGCTGGACTGTGTAAACCACGACCCAGACTTCATGAAGACCGTCGTCGTTTGGGATGAGACGTGGCTTTGAGGTCTCTGCTGGATGCGTTCCGTCGTCTTGCGTGGAAAACGAAAATCCGATGAGCGCCTGCTCTACGTTTGTGTTCTAGCCGTAACAGCCGGGAAGGGACGTGGCCTACTGCTGCGAAAATGCTCACGCATGCGCAGCAAACGTGTGTCAACTACCCCCCAATGAATTTGCACGCGTGCTATTCGTTTTGCCGGAAAAAATGAAGTCGGATAGGTTTTGAATACACCTCGTGTATATATACATGTGTGTGTTTGTAAAAGCAGGAACGTATTTAGGATTCTACGGCATTATTAACCAGAGTGAGAGTGCAACACGGGGACATTAACTGCTGCTGCAGCAGATGTTAGCAATTGGCATTTGTGTTGAGTGTAGTATAAAATGAGGCACGTTGCTTAAGGAGCTCCAAGCGCCATCCTGTCCAGTAATCGACCTTATTTTCTTGCAATACTCAACTAAACGTATTAACCATGAGGTCACGCATCAATGAATGTTATGAATATTCTCTCTCCCCCTCTTTTTTTTCTCTCTCCCCCTCACTCTTGGTCTTTTCTTTTATAACCTTCTTTTAATTTGTCTCTGAAAACTATTCTTTCTACATCTCTTGTATTGTTTCTCTCTTTCTATCTCGCTCTGTTTCTTTCAGTTCTCTCATCTTTTTGCTCCTTCTCTTCTACACCCCCGCCTTTTGTTCTCTCTCTCTCTCGAAACGTCTGAAACTCTCTCTTTTTAATGAGCACTGCCATTAACATGAAATATCTCTAGAAACATATGTTACTGAACTCTTTCAATACTAACACAATTGATGAATTCTTAAACTCCACAATCAAGAGCCCTTCACAGTTCAGCTGTCCACTTCCTCATTCTCTCAGAATACCACAAGTGACCCATCATCATCGTCAGCATATTCTACTACAGTATCATTACCACTACTACTATTCCAATTTGTGAAGAATCACTCCACCCTTCCCTCACTGTCCATCTCAATCTGAATGTATACCGGTCAGTTCCATGATAAATCAGCCAATTGTAATTAAAAGAAAATTAGGAATACATGACACCCCCACCCCGCCCCAAATATGCTGCTATTCTCAACGCAGTGAATAACTTCACCCATTTACCTGCGACAATTATATGCTCGTTCATAAATGGTTTCGCATCAATAAGGAGCATTGCCTTATAGACGACTCCTAAGACTCCAATGGTCGCAGACGTATAACCTCTCTTCTACTTCCTCTAAATACATTACTGCTCTAACATTTAGATGCTTCGTTTTCGCATATGTGATCCACTGACAATATATATATACATACATACACATACATACATAAATACACATATATATACATACATACACATACATGTTTGTGTGTGTATGTGTCTGTGTGTGTCTGCAAAAAAAAAAGAAGACATTTTCTACTTATCTTTATTAGCGCTTATCTCATACTCTCTCCCGTGTTTTTCTCCTACATTTCTTTCTTCCTGCTCTCTTTCTGAATATTCGGCATAATCAATCTTTCTAATATTTTCTCTCACTAAATCGTCTGACACCTATCGTGTTATGAGAAAAAGCGTTGCTGCCGTTATTGTATGAGCTGTGAGTTGCGGCAAATTTGACGGGCGTATTATTGACTAGCAGATATTGGACTGTAGAGTCCGTTCGTTTTAGCCTTCGGTATTTTCCGATATATTTACCGTATTAAACCTGATTTCATACAAATTATCATACATTTCATACAAATTATCAAATGATGGACGAACTCATGACAGTCAACGGTCAACCAATACTGTGTCCACAAACTTGGTCTCGTTATTTCGATAGTTCAGACAAAAATCTTCCATAAACTGATGACTTAGGTATAGAAAACAAAGCGGCTGCGCAGACGACTGACACGTTCTTAACAACGGGCATGAACAACAGGTCCAATCTGAGTATACATACATACATACATACATACATACATGTGTTTGTGTATGGGCGCGCGTTTGAAATGTATAGACATTCTATATTGAGGAAAAAGGAGGCAGTCGGGATTTTGGATAATTCTTCATTAGCGTTTTTGTTCATTTAACCGAACTCTTCAAGACAAAGATTAAAACCAAAATGATAAAAGCAGAACGTTACCTCGTTTTTTTTTATGGGAATCGGATGTTTGTTTTGTATTTGTGTCATTTTTTTGGAAAGGGAGAAAGAGATAAAGATAGGGAACAGGACAATCGGGAAAGAAATGTAAAGAAGAGGAAAACTTTAGCCACAGAGAGAGAGAGAGAGGCTTCTTTTCAATTATATTAGAAAGGAAGAAAATTTTGTTTTTTTT
Organism: Octopus bimaculoides; assembly: GCF_001194135.2. Lineage (NCBI taxonomy): Eukaryota > Metazoa > Mollusca > Cephalopoda > Octopoda > Octopodidae > Octopus > Octopus bimaculoides. The sequence continues at coordinate 36,183,929 of NC_069002.1, read as the reverse complement.
TTGGAGAAAAGAGAGGAAGAACAAAAATAGGGAGGAGGACAATCGAAAAAGAGGAAGAAAGGCAAAGGGGGAAGAAAGATAGACAAAGAGAGAGAGAGGTTTCTTTTCATTGGATGTGGTCAACTCATCAAAATTTCTTTACAAAGCATTTTTTCTTTTTTTCATTTTTTTCCTTTCCTCTTCTTTCACATTGTATACCTATTTGTAAATATACACATTTTCTCAAGATGTCTCTTTTAAGAAGTAGAATGGGAAAGATAAGAAAAGAAAGGAAGAAGGAAAGGAAGTAGTTTTGATTCTTAAGTGGGTGCAATATAAAATTAAAAAAACAGCTAAAATTCCAATGAAAATGTACATTCGTTCATACCTGTACAACCAAATCCCATATTCTGTGTAATTCCATGTTTTACACAAACACTAAATATTAGTACAACATTGATAAATTAGGAAAATAAATTAGAATATAAAAAATGATTTCAGTATGGTACTATTTATAATTCAATCTATTCTCTATGTTAATTCAATCAAACATCCTGAATGAGCTGTGTAATAAAATGTACATTGTATATTTAGCTGGAAACCATTCTGTAAGATATAAATTATGTAACAATGCAAGACCTGTTTAAACACATTTTTAAGTATCTTTCATCATTTTGTAGGATTTATGTTTCTTGCTTGCTTAAATAAGATAATTCAAAAGAGATATTTTTACATGAATTACTTTGCCAAGTAGCTACATTAGATATCATTCCTAATCAGTGGTAAAATGGCTCTAGTATATTTTCCAGGATATATGTAAATATTGTGAGTCTATAAGAACAACAGTTGCCAATATGCCAGTGTTACACATATGACCATTTATCTTGTTGACATAAATCGAGATGAGTATCACGTTATCAACATTTTTGTATTTGTTCTTCGTTTTTTGGGGGGAATTTACTTATATATATATATATATATATATATATATATATATATAACATGGTTTAATTATAAACCGGGCAAATTTTAGCCATTTCTCCGCAGACGGAAAAAAATGATGAACAACTTTAATCGATTTTCGAACCTTATTGTGTTCTCATCAGAGGCATCTACATCATTCTGACATTATTAGGTAGACGTCATTTCCCTCTTCTCTCGACTCTCGACACTTTTTCTCTTCTACTATTTTCTCTTCTATTTATTCTATTTCTTTTAAGATGTTCTCCCATGCGTAACCCATTACAATTTGTCTTGGCCCAACGGCCCTTAATGTTTGTCTTCGTCGATTGTTTACTTTGTACTTCAACTCTGTTGTTGTTCTTTCGTTCGAAGCCCCAACTCTCCACAAATCTTATATTTAAAAAAATTCTGGGCGCTGCTGTCTTATGAAGTTTTCCTATCTTGTCATCAAAAGCACGAAACAGAGAGTAGTAAAACAGTAGACAACAGAGGAGAAGTTAGACTTCTTTTGGTATTTTATCCTGTACTTATCCCTGTGCTTACGTATTTTTCACTCGTTGGTGATGTCCTGTACGTAATGCGTATTTTAAAAAATTTATAATCGAACGCCACGCAGCCTTGTCCAAAGTAAGTACCTACATACACACGTACCTACACACGTACATACATACATACGTACGTTGTATCCTGTGGGGGATGCACGTATATGGGAGATAACGATGTCTACATAATCATTGGCGGGATTAGAAGTTGGAAAATGAAATTAATGAATGAAGAAGACGCCTAGAATACAGATAATTATTTTTTATTTTATTTTGCTTACACTTTACGAAATCGTAAAATATCTATACACCAACTCATTCATTTACGAACTCATCAAACGGCTCGAAAGTTTGCGATATTTTTATAGATACACTAATGTAGTGTAATTGCACTTTAGTACTTTCAGGTTTTGTGAAGTCCAGCTTCCCAAGATTGCTATCGGAGCAGTTAAGCACATAACCAAATTTTCCAATGACCACAAATAAAGTTTACATCCGGATAAGATATCTGTACATTTCTCATTAGTTCGCCATACATGTTTTCGTTTTCTATTTCTTCTTTATCTTTAAATCTTAACGTCTGCTGAGTAACTGATTCCTACAACTGCGCACAGTATATTTTCTCAAACGTAGATTATGTTTCGTCTGTAATGCTTACATTTTAATGTGGTTTTGACAGAAAGATTCTACACGTATTCTTTTTATATTTTTGGTTAATATTCCTTTCACACTACTGTAACATCTTATATGCTCATCTTTGAGACTGTTCTATTCAAAGATTGCTTTATGTACTATTACATGATACACTATAGCTGATAGTCATATTTACACTGATTGAAGTTTTGGATGCTTATATATGTCGGTCATATTTCTGGTGTTACTTCACCAATGTCTACATCGTCCATACACTTACAGATAAACTGATACACACACACACACACACACACATATATAACTTTTAGAAAAACTACTAAAAGTTTCATGTTATAGAATTACAATAAGTTAGTAGATTTACAAATCATGACATATGTCTCCAAGCAAACTTTCAGGCTCAGTGCTTACCATTTTCAAACAAGCTCACTTGTTTGAAAACAAGGACTCGGTCTATGAGAAAACATCCGAGAGAAAAATGAGAAGAAAAACGTGAAGGTTGATGCAAAAAATGGAACGATAAGAAAGAAACACATGAAAAACAAGTTTTGTCTCTTCCTGTCGAAATCTTAATTAATCTAGCTGGTGTAGAATAATATAACGGAGACAAGGCCAAACTTTGTGAGATACCCGCTCAATCCGGAGAGGATATGTATTCCAGTCCGACAAAATATATTTGTGCATGTGCTGGAATTGGCTAAAAATGTCTGGTCTGAAATTAAGTAGAGTGCTGCAATTTTTGGATATAAAAGAATGTGCGATTTTTCCGCTACACATAACTTGTATTTCTTCGATCCATTTATATATGGCGTACATTTCTCTGCTATTCTCTAATTGATTGTATGTGGTGTACAGTTAGTCTTCGATCCCATAACTAGCGAGCCAACTAAGTGCCGGAAAGAAGGCAGGTGGTTTGCTTGTATTTCTTCCTTTTATTCTCTTTCTTTCCGTTTCACTTGTAGATCAATCTTCCTCGCGTATTTCTTCACAATTCTTTTTCTCTTTTCTTAGATCACCTTCCCGGTTTTAAGTAAGTCTAACGGTATACATTGCACCTGAAATATTACTTCAATACACATGGAATATTATACAAATCTGGAAAATTATTGTAATTCTACAGCATGGGACTATTAATAGCTCTTTTTTTCAAATCTATGTGCATTAAATTATATTCATCTCTCACTGGATGGAGTGCATTTTTAGTTGATCCTATCTGTAACGGAACAGTAAACTATATATACATGTATAGATATATATATATGTATATATATATATATATATATATGATAATGCCAAATAATAAGAGCACTCAGAGAATGCAAACCTCTGCCAAAGCAATAGCAATGTCCTCTCGACGATTACCCGGAGATGATTTTCAAAACGAGAATATCCGAGATAAACTCGACTGCTCTCACAAACGAGAATACGAAAAATAATCCCGACCGCTATACTTGGGTCGGGATCGCTAAGGTAATTATAATAGATAATCCAGAAACTTTGTCCGGTACCGGATCGATCCCAAAAAATCTAATCAGTTCGTGCCAGTCACGAGGCCGAACATCTCTGAAAGTTTCATCCGAATCCATCCAGCGGTTCTTGAGATATCTTGTCCAGGGACAAGCAAACAAACACGAATGAAAACAATACCACCGCCTTCGCTGAGACGGAGGTAATAATTTAAAGTGCGAATAAGCAGGAACTACGCCCCTCATTAGATCGCTATAGATGATCTCATTCTCTATAACATAAGAGGCGACATTCTCGTTTGCTGGGCAACTGACCTCTTTAACTGCGCATGACTTTCGTATAAACGTGTGTTTTGTACGTGCATGTATGCATGTATACGTATGTATGTGCTTGAACCTGTGTGTGCGTAAGTGCGTGTAGGTAAGTGGGTTAGAAGCAAACAAGTGGTTGATGCTGGTTCGTTGAAGTAGTCTTCTTCGATAACGAAGTTATTCACTCAACGTCGGGAGTTCGTGTTTTCAAGTTATTAATTTCCCCTCAAGAGTTTGGAGTATGGAATTCCCGATCTATTTATGGAATTATGATTCTATGTTGGTATGTAAGAACGTATGTGCATATATGTATGTATGTATGTTTATCTGACTGGATGAACAATAGATGATTAATTCTATCTGTGTATATACGTATATTATCAATGCGATTCCTGCATGCATTCACACACTCGCACGCATAAATACACACACACACACACTATATATAAATATATACACATACATATAAATATATATTATGTAACTATGCACTTATATATATATATCTTATATATATATGCATGTAAATATATGTATATATATTCATATATATATATATATATATATACATATAGATATATATATACATATATTTACATGGATACATATAACTTATGTCCATATGATTGTACGCATATAAATACACCCATACAGATATACACCCATCAACACACTTACACAGAATGATCGTTCACTAGAACATTCGTTTCTTTTCTTTGCCATTAATTCTTTACTGTTGCAAAGTATCAGTTATTTTCTTCAGGAGAATTGTAATTATTATTGGTTTCAAATTTCGGCACAACGCCAGCAAGTTCGGGGGATGCGGTACATCAATTAAATCGAACCCGGTGCTCAACTGGTACTTATTTTATTGACCCCGAGATGATGAAAGACAAAGTCGACTTCGGCGGGATTCGAACTCAGAACGTAACGGCAGACGAAATACCGCTAAGCATTTTGCCCGGCGTGCTAACGATTCTATCATCTGACCGTACGCCATAAATTGTCTAATTAATATCCATTTAAAGTTAAGTATTCTATATTGCATGTATGGTCAGAGGTCTTTTAGCTACTGTAGGCGTATTTTAGCAAAAGAAGATCATTGGAGTTTACCTCAATGTCAGACAATTTAACCCTTTGCCTGTTCTGTGTATCACATGAGAAACGCAGGACATATTTCCCGGCGTCCATGCATCATGGATGATATGCATTCCTTATTCATTATGAGCACCAGACTAACTTGGGACATATGAAAGGAAAGCTTCATATTACTGAGGACGTATGAAAGAAGAGCGAACTAAAACATAGATGTTCGAACAAACTTAGCAAAATATTTTGGACAAGAACGGATTAACTCCAAGATGAGTACTTCAAATTCTTTATCACAAACCTCCAAACAGAGCGTGTTCTGATCACAGTACTCAAAGGAAATTCGTGCGCAGCTAGTAATAAGTGGTAGCCAGTCTACTGAGTCAGCCAATAAGCAAGCTTCATACTATGTATTCAATTACTCACGGCTGGAGCTTTTGTAACTTTATGTTAGAACGTCTTTGCGAATTTTAGGATTCATAAGTGCAAACAATGTGTTTGCGTCACAGTTTGAATGATACTCGCTAAATCTGCTACGGAGGCACCGAAAGGTTTTACATCCGCACAGGAAACTTAGTTGTTGGGAAAAAGAGGCCGATAGTATAACTACCAGGTTTCAACAAGTTCTAGGGTCGATATGTTCGACTAACCCCTTCAATAGGTTATGTCCCAGCATGGCCACAGTCTGAAACAAGTAAAGAGAAAAAAGACACATACATACATACAGTGTCTATTCAATAAATTTTTAGAACAATCAGGTAACCTTAATTGTGATATAGAATTAATAATTCAAAATTTTGAATGTTCATCCTTTACCTAAGAGTATAGACGATAGAGAAAGTCATGATGTTTTATTGGTTTTCCCATATCACTCTTTCACACACAAACAAAAGGTAAATCATCTCAAAAGTTACATCGTTCACGCATCACCACATTTCATTGTATCAAACTATTCTATGATTTAATTTTTGCGCAGACAAGTAGACAGTCACCAAATTTCTCGAGTTTGTGATTTTAATCAATATACGTATGTGACCTTGTACGTACAATTATCATATCTTCACAATTATTTGAAATATAGTTTTCTACTTATCACAATATGTGTTCCAGTGTAACAGTTTTAATAATATGAAATCGGAAACAATCTCTAAGCAAGTCAGAAACGTGATTGGAATCTTTAACTTTATGAAACGAGATCTCGTGCTATGGTTTAAAGAACCTCGACTATGGAACGGCTTCCAAAACTTGATTGAAATCTTTTAAATAACGAAATATTGTTACTAAGATGTACATAATTAGGCATCAAACGAAAAATGAAAAAAAAATTTATAAAAAGTATAATTTAATAATTTCAAATCGTAATCCACTAACCCATTTCGACATGTTTCAGACACCCACCCATCTGATAAGGGTGCTCCAGACACATGCGTATAAATAATACATGACCTCGCAGGTGGGACCCAGTTAGAATTTTCTTCAGGTCGAGCAACTCATCCTGCTCAAAAGGTCCCTGAACCGCTAACAAAGGAGATCGACTGCGAGCAGCGCTAGAAGTAAAACGACAATTTTTCGTTCCAAAACGAAAGGTGTTCTTCCATCAGGATAATGCTCGGCCACATACAACGTGGATGACATTCCAAAGACTCGGGCAGTTTGAATGGGATTGCTCCACCCACCATAATCGACGGACATTGTCCCGGACGCAAAAAATATGAATTTTGTAGACGAGGTGAAAACAGTACTGCAGGAGTATTTTTCATCAAGAAACAAGTGAATTTTGGAAGACAGGCCTTGCAAGTCTACTAGATAGATGGAAGAGCATTGTAGAAAATGAAGGAGAGTATATTTTAGATTAAAAAAGAACTTTATCTTAATTTGAAAAATAAATGAAGTCTAAAAAACCGCATTATTTATGGGATGTGTATAATTGATGTGTATGTGTCCTTGTATATATATATATATATATATATATA
>NC_069002.1:36172353-36176944 GCF_001194135.2 Octopus bimaculoides | reverse complement strand
ATATATATGTATATATATATATCAAAAGCACATGTTATCACAGAATGTGTATGTGTGTGTGTGTGTATATATATATATATATATATACGCACACACACATATATATATTTATACGTACATTAGGATAAAATCATTATTTAATGATTTATAAGTGGCCTGCATACTGAAATATGCATAATGGTTAATTCATTTCACAATAATAAGGGTGTTGAATGATTACAACACCTGTGTACTAGAACCACTTAGATTATTACATTATTACTCCACTACATAAGTTCGTGTAGTGAAGTAATAATCTAAGACCATTTCGGGTCTATTTCTAGCAGACTGGTCTTGTAATCATTCAACATCTTTATAATTTTAATATATATATATTTGCGTATGCATATGCGTATATGCTTTTGTATATATATATGATACAAATAATAAATGAGTATATGCATATATACGTACATGTATGTACATACTTACATCTACCTGTATATATAGATGTATATCTGGGTACAGAACGTTGTAAACAAAGCGTAGACAAAATGATAAACAAGTACAGAAAACACACGGGCCACATAGAGAACATCTCCTTCATCAGCTGCCCCCTTTCTAACACAGGCGTTTCGAAGATATATATATATGTATATATATACTTGTTTAATGAGTTGGTCATTACTGAAAGACTTTGGTCACATGACTGATTTGAACCGGACTGAAGTGAATGTAAAAGACAACCTAGTTACAACAACGTGTCGGACAACACGGCAGTCTGTATCGATAATTGACTAGTTAGGAATAACAGGTAAACTTCATCTTCGCCTCTCACGAAGTCATGAGAGGTTAAATAATAAACTCGTATATAGAATAAAAGCAACGCCATGATGATAGCTGGAATGACTTCCGTCTGAGAATAATTCAATCCTCCCGGACACAGAACTAAAGACTGTATGATAGATGTGGTGGTTTCATACTTGCATTTGAAGGAATAAAGTCTAAATAAACAATTGAATTTATTATTAGTGATCCCCAAATGTAGAAAGGTGTGGTCCGCAATTATAAGATATTGGTGGCAACATTCATACCTACAGGTCTAAAGGACTGCTAAACATTAATGTATACATTCACACACATATATATATATATATATATAAGGCGCAGGAGTGGCTGTGTGGTAAGTAGCTTGCTTACCAACCACATGGTTGTGGGTTCCGTCCCACTGCATGGGATCTTGGGCATGTGTCTTATAGCCTCAGGCTGACCAAAGCCTTGTGAGTGGATTTGGTAGATGGAAACTGAAAGAAGCCTGTCGTATATATGTATATATATATATGTGTGTATGTTTGTGTTTGTCCCCGTACCATTGCTTGACAACCGATGCTGGTGTGGTTATGTCCCCGCCACTTAGCAGTTCGGCAAAAAGAGACCGATGGAATAAGTACTAGGCTTACAAAGAATAAGTCCCGGGATCGATTTGCTCGACTAAAAGTGGTGCTCCAGCATGACTTCCGTTAAATAACTGAAACGAGTTATATATATATATATATATATATATATATATATATGAGAAAGAGGGTGAGAGAGAAAATGAAAGAGGTGGAGAATGGGAGAAGGACTGAAAATAATTAATCCGAGAACTGGTCCATAATATCCTGCAAACATAAATTTCTGCAATCTTTGTGGTTCTATTGTAATAGCTGCAGCTAAATTCATAGGCAAAACGCAATTAACAAAGTAACATTAATTTAGCCGCGAAACGGAAGCATATTCTATATTAGCACCGCAATTACCGGAACATAAATATCTGGATAGTATGATTTCACTCGTCAGATCGAAGCATATACAATACAACCACCTCAAAAATGTACACTCGTGTATGAAAACTCGTGCTTGGATATGTGTATGCATGCAGCTATTTATATCTGTCTGTACGCATGTATACATGTCTATGTGTACACACCTATTTATGTAAGCCTGGAGAGATATTACTTTATATACATGTACAGCTGTATATGTGTCTGTGTGTGTATGTATGCGTAAATCTACATAAAGAGAACAAACTAAAACACATATACATGCACATATACACACACACACACACTCATCCTCACACATGCACACAAACAGGCGCAGACACACACACACTCACATAACCACACATTTATATATATATTGACACATGCGCGCTCGCGTGCATACACGGACACCCACGGACACACCAAAGACTCGTTCACACATGTTATACAGGACAGAGCATCTATAGTCTATATATGTATACCTCTGCGTAAGCATCTTTACATCGCTTTACGTATGTGTGTGTATATATACTGACGTGTGTGAGAGAGAGAGAGAGAAAGAGTGAGTGGTGTTTGTGTGTCAAGAACCATGTTTGCAGAGGTACACGTATGTATGATATATGTGAAACAGTTGGAGAGCTTACGCCTACAATATCAACGTTGTATGTTTCTGTTCAGAAAACAGCGGTCGCTAATAGTTACGACTCTCCGTTAACCCTTGCCACTGACTTGAACAAGCATGAAAGAAAATGGCACCATAAAGCTATTAACCAGAAGCTGTTCTGGGATGTTACTATTAACAAACCTAAATGTCAATATTCTTTTCTACTCTAGGCACAAGGCCAGGAATATTTGGGGAGGGGGGCAGTCGATAAGGTCGACCCCAGTACACAACTGGTTCTTAATAATATATATATATATATATAAGAAAATGGAAATATACACACAACCATACAAATATACATATACAATATATAGAATCATACATACATATATATACACAGATAGAAAGAGAGGGGAGAGAGAGAGAGAGAGAGAGAGAGAGAGAGAGAGCAATGAGATAGATAGATAGCCAGATAACTCATAGATAGATCGATCGATAGATAGATAGACTGACTGACATGTCTATACATGAAAACATACATACTTATGTGAGTATGTGCTTGTAAATCGAAAGGGAGAAGGATAACGTCACTTAAATCTTGAAGTGTTAATAGACTGCAGTGATTCCTGCAATCCGAAGACTGTGTTTGATGCCTCACTCCCAGAGAGACATGCATCGTTTTACTGACTCATCGTCAGCATGAAATACATTGGATCAGAAAATGCGCTTGAAAAACAAACAAAACAATCACTATGTACCAACGTGCACCAGATGAAGTCCATTCTGAGCTGAACATTTATGTGTTTATGGACAAAAAAAACAGCAAGTTAGGAATTAAAGTTTCGATACTAAGCCACGAATTTCAGAGAGGTGGTACGACGGTTACATCAACCTCAGTGCTTAATTGGTACTTATATTAACGGCTCCGAAAGGATGAAAAGCAAGGTTGTCAGAATTAGAACTCATAACGTTAAGTCGGGTGAAATGCTGCGAAGCATTTTGCCCGGCGTACTAACGATTCTGTAAACTCGCCGCCTTAGGGGGGTAAACTATCGCCATTTAGATTCATAATATCAACACACTATAACAGTTTCTAGTTGATAGCTTTATGGGGCCGTTTCATCAGTTAATTTGCCCTTATGCTCCTTAAGTTCAGTGACTAGAGGTAATAGATACATGTTCAGTTGTTAGGGGTTACAAATAAATGTAGATAAATTCGTGCATTAAAGCAATACTGTGAACACAAATTCTCTTGAATCAAAATAGCAAGAGATGCATTCGTAGAATAAGATATTTATGGTGTCAGCATGAAATTTCAATGAAGGCGAAGATGGAAGTCTGCAATACTTGTCATTTGTTTTCGTTGCTATATGCATGTGTGACCCAGATCACATACTGCAGACGATTGCCGTGACCAGCAACCCAGAACCAATGTGGTCAGAATTCCAAGTCTAAAGTGTGGAAGCAGATTGCACAGACTGACTCTCACTATAAAACTACTAAGCGCTGGCAGGAGGAAAAGGGTCGGCTTACATAGATAAATAGAGAGACGGAGAGAAAAATTATAAGAATAAGTAGAATGAAAAGAAGCCATGCAGCGCTGCACTGATAATTTATTCCAAAGTTGATCAAAGCAACATTTGAACTCAGAACGTGAAAACTAGGAAGCAAGCCTGCACTGTAGTGGTCCAATCTAGCGTCACCACTGGGTGAAACCGACCGATGGTGCAATAACCTCCGGCACGTGCATTTCTGGCATTTTTCAAGCGCAATAGTCAGTGATGGCCTCCATCAGTCACGAGTAGACAACCACCCTATATACACGTTACTAGTTTCAGCTGTTTGTGGGCGGCCTTGATGGAATTTCAGTCAAACGAAGAGACGCTAGTGCTTTTCTTTCAGTCTGGTTCTTATTCTATTTGCCTTCTAGGCCGAACCGCTAAGTGAAGGAGACTTTAGCACAACTATAGCGGTGGTGGTGGTGGGACAAATACAGACATAAAGATACAGTCAGATACATTTACATACATATACGACAAGCTTCTTTCAGTTTCCACTCAGAAGGTTTTAGACTGCGCGAGGCACTTGTCCAGTGTTACGCAGTGGGTCTGAACACGGAACTATGTAGTTGGGAAGCAAACCTCATACCACACAGCCACGCCTACATATATATATATATATATATATATATATATATATATAT
>NC_069002.1:36168411-36171126 GCF_001194135.2 Octopus bimaculoides | reverse complement strand
GGTACATGGGGGATTAACACATACTTTAAGAAATTAATATTTCTTATATTTGTTTGTTATGATTTTATTTCCTCCATGTACCTAGACCTTGTGGACACCCTGTATACACACACACACACACACACACACACACACACACACACATATATATATATCTCAACTACACACACACACACACATATATATATACAAGTGTAGTAGAGGTAATGACACTTGTTGTTTAGTGGTAACGGTTGCTGTGATGGTGGTAGTGGTGCCGTCATCTTCTTTTGTTGCTGTCATTGCAGCATCCTAGTTCTGATATCGATCACACTAATGATCAATCCAATCATGGCCAACCCTCTTTTGGGTTTTTTTTCCTACATCCAACATTATGCATGTCCCATTGCACACCACTTCATTTTGCGAAGGCACACACTACTGTGTGATCGGCTAGACAATTGGCTGCTATTACTAGCAAAGTAGTGCGAGTGGGTAGGTGGTCGGTTGTTTGCGTAATTGCGGACGTGGCGTCGGTGCTTGTGTTGGTGTTGGTGGTAGTGTGGTGGTGGTAGTATGAAAGTGGTGGTATCCTCGTAGTTGAAGTTATCACTGTGGCTGATGCAGTGGTGTCGGTGGTTAGTTAAGTTGGCAATGGTGATGACGGTAGCGGTGGTTACGGGAGTCGTAGTGGTAGTAGTTGTAGCGGTAGTAGTGGTGGAGGTGGTGGTGATGATGATGGTGGTGGAGGTGGTGGTGGTGATGATGATGATGATGATGGTGGTGGAGGTGGAGATGATGATGATGGTGGTGGTGATTGTGTGGATGGTGTTGTTGTTGTTGTTGGTAGTAGTAGTAGTAGTAGTATTGAAGGAGGTGGTGGTTTGTTGCTGTCCATATATGCAACTGTACCAAAATAATGGAATCTCTCGTAGTGGTGGTGGTGGTGACAACGTGAGACAGTGGTAGTTGAGGTGGCAGTAGGTAGTGGTTGCGGTGGCAGGCAGTATTGATGGTGGTAGTATCGATAGATGCAGGTGACGGAAAGTAATGGCAATAAGGAGAGGGGTGGGTAGGTAGGTGGTGGTAGTCATGGACTGCGGTGGGGTTGGCAATAATGAATGGCGGCTGTGGTTGTGATGGTGGTAGTGGTGGTGGTTGTGGCTGTGGTGGTGGTGGTGGTGGTAGTAGTAGTAGTAGTGATGAGATAGATGAAGAGAGAGAGAGATCGGGTGGCCGTCAAAGTAGGAGGAGGAAAGGTGTGTAGATGCTGCGTGATGGATGATAGACAGGTAAGAAATGTAGAAGTAGAGGCAGTAAGTGGGAAGGAAGAAAGGAAAGAAGGAATGAATATATAGATAAGGGGAGCGCGGACGTAGAGGCTGGTTGCTCTCAGTCCCTCTTTCCGTACATGTATGTGTGGGGGTGGTGGAGGTGGTTGTGTGTGCATAAGATCGAACATATGAAACATAGAGAGATAGATTGAGAGAGTGAGAGCGACAGAGAAAGAGAGGGTGCGCGCGCGTGTGGTTAAAAAGTTCGCTTCCCACTTGCAGGTTCTCGAGTTCACTTCCACTGCCCGGCACCCTTGGCCAAGTGTTTTCGTCTGTCGCATGGGATCGATCGTCTTGCAACAAGAACAACCAAAAATAAATGAAAATAAAAACCTCAAACACACACAAACATATAACATCAGAGCATATATATATATATATATATATATTATACAGTGCGTGTGTTTTTATTGACTAAACTGGCAATATGACCATCCCCAAGTACAACAACATATATATATATATATGTATATGTACAGGTCACTCACCTGGCAAAAATGAGTTACACCTGTAATTGAAAGGGCCAGCCTTGTCGCACTCGTTGAGAGCTATGCTAAAGGTATGTGTGTCTGTGGAGCGCTAAGCCACTTGCACGTTAATTTCACGAGCAGGCTGTTCCGCTGATCGGATCAACTGGAACACACGGAGTACCAATTTAATATGCATATATATATAAAGAAACCAATGTTATATATATATATATATATATATATATATATATATATATATATATATATATATATATATATATATATTACACGCACACGTAAATGGAGAGAGAGAGTCAGACAGCTCCATATACAGTGTTATATATGCACTGTTGAAGAGACATACATATTGATAAATAGTTAAAGGTGACAGAGTTGTACATTAAAAGAAAATAAAAAACGAAGGATAGAAAGACAAAATGAAATAGGTAAAGTTATCAAAGATAGAACGAAAAATACTGGCTTAAAAAAGTTCTTTAAGAGTTTCAGAAATGCTGGTGCCAAAGCCGTCTTTAGCAGATATGACAGTGAGTTCGATCTGCAGACAAGCAATCTACTGTTTTTTCTTTCTTTTTTTTTTCCTTATGTATAATTACTTTTTCTTTTGTAAATACACGTGGGTGTTTGTGTATCTGTGTGCGTTCGTATATGTTTGTGTGTTTGTGTTTATTGTTTTTACTTTCAAGTTCTTTTTCTGTTTTGTTTTGTTTTTTTTTGTTCTTATTTAGCTGATCGTTGTATCACTAATTCATCTCATTTATACTCATATGTTTGTCGATATCTCTGACGGGTTTTCGGTAATGGAACATCAATATACGCACGCTCATGCAAATATACGAGTGTAAACAACACGCGCACACAGATGCATAAATATACATATATCTATATATACTGCATACTGATATATATATACA
>NC_069002.1:36164159-36164581 GCF_001194135.2 Octopus bimaculoides | reverse complement strand
CGTATCTCTCTATATCTCTTTCTCTATCTCTCTCTATCTCTCTCTCTCTCTCTCTCTCTCTCTCTCTGTTTATCTCTATCTCTCTCTATGTATATCTCTATCTCTCTCTATCTCTTTCTTTCTCTCTCTCTGTATATCTCTATCTCTCTCTATCTCTCTCTATCTCTATCTCTATCGCTCTATATATATATATATCTCTCTCTCTCTATCTCGCTCTCTATCTCGCTCTCTATATATCTCTCTCTCTATCTCTATCTCTCTCTCGCTCTCTATCTCTCTCTGTTTCTCTCTATCTCTCTCTCTGTTTATCTCTATCTCTCTCTCTGTATATCTCTATCTCTCTCTATGTATATCTCTATCTCTCTCTATCTCTTTCTCTCTCTCTCTCTCTATCTATCTTTCTCTCTCTTTCTCTCTCTCTC
>NC_069002.1:36149673-36159673 GCF_001194135.2 Octopus bimaculoides | reverse complement strand
TTTTACTAAATCATAAATGTTCAACGTTTATTAAGTTTGTTCCGCTAAATAGTGATAAACTGCATCTTGTATGGAGTATGTGTTTTAGTATCTTTTATCTGTTGCTAGCTTCAGTTATTGGATTGCGGTCATGTATTAACGCAGCCCTCTCTACTTACCTATTTTCTCTCTCTCTCTCTGAAACACACACACACGCGCGCATTGAGTTTTTACTTTAATCATTATCTAGCCGCTCAATGTGAAACCACTTATAGCCGCCTCAGATAGGAAAGTCTCACATCACTTCAAGCCTGAGTTCTAGTGCTGAACCAAACTCAGTACATACCTATTCTTTGTTTCTGCCTGCCTGTCTCTCTGTATGTGTGTGTGTGTGTGTAATGTAAAATACATGGATTTAACTTATCCGTTGGTACCCACAAAAATCTCCTTCAGTAGACCAGTGTACAAAGCACACAGTAGACCAATATAAAGGGTTGTAATTTACAGTCCGATTCAGCTGAAAGCCAGTAAATCCAATTACTAATGATTATTTCATTAGAAGTGTTTATAACACAAAGTTGCTGGCGGAAAGATCATAATCGTATGGATATCAACTGGTGAGATAAGTATATTTATCTCACACCTCTTGACTTACTTTATATCATATGCTTGTGTGTGTATGTATGTATGGGTATGTGCAGATTTGTATGTTTTGCTTTATGTATGTACTCTCATGCATCTCTAGACATGTTAAGATATACTTAAATGATAGACTTAGATTTTTTCTGTTCCGGTATGCATACATGTGTGTGTGTGCGCGTGTATGTGAGAGAGAAATAAGGATAATCACAAGTTAATATCGTTCCTATGTGCGTTTCACAATTCTAGTGGTTTGGAGGCCAGCTACAAGGCTGAAATTCGCGTAGGAACTATAACATAAGCTTGTTTTTATTCTACATTTGTTCTGTAGTTCGTAATCAGCAATACTACAAGGTATAGCAGTTACTTAACAACTATACAAGAAGCAGACGGGATTATGATAATCTACATTGAGCTCTAAACGTAACAGTGTATTTATTGGCACTCCGTCGCTTACGACGTCGAGGGTTCCAGATGATCCAATCAACGGAACAGCCTGCTCGTGAAATTAACGTGCAAGTGGCTGAGCACTCCACAGACACGTGTACCCTTAACGTAGTTCTCGGGGATATTCAGCGTGACACAGTGTGACAAGGCTGACCCTTTGAATTACAGGCACAACAGAAACAGGAAGAAAGAGTGAGAGAAAGTTGTGGTAAAAGAGTACAGCAGGGTTCGCCACCATCCCCTGCCGGAGCCTCATGGAGCTTTAGGTGTTTTCGCTCAATAAACACTCACAACGCCCGGTCTGAGAATCGAAACCGCGATCCTGTGACCGCGAGTCCGCTGCCCTAACCACTGGGCCATTGCGCATCCACAAGTCAAAATAATAAGGTCAGACTAAACTTCTCTAGAAAAATTGCCCATGATAACTGATTAAACTTGAATGCCAACTTTTTTCGAGCTGCAGGTCGTATGTGTCATGGATCATAATCAGGAGGTCTACTAAATCAAGGTATTCGTTATCGTTGGCTTGCCATTCAGAAAGTCTTGTCAGTAGTTTACTCATGAGAGGCCCAAGGATTTGGTAGTGTCTTATCAATATCTGGCCCATCCGATTTGCTCTAATTTGGTCCAAGGGAGCCAGCTGCTAGAATCCTTAGTACTACGGACGCAGGGTTTTAGCTCCATTTTGCCCGTCTCTACATTGTGTACCAATCCCGCCGAGGTCGACTTTGTCCTTCATCCAGTCGGAAACAATCAAATAAGTACCAGTTGAACACTGGAATCCACATAATCGACTGGCCCCTTCCGCAAAACATCAGGCTTTGTTCCCATACTAGAATCAAAAATAAAATTCTAATTTGGTCCTTTGCCTTAAATCTCTCTCCTTTTGTTGTTGTTTTCTTTTTCTTTTGTCCTGTTTCTTATCTGGCGCAGGGAGCAGATATTTTGTCATCTGGCAGCTACAAAATTTAATAGGGAAGAGATTCTATGTCGTCCATGCCTTGTAAGTTCTCTCCACATGATAGAAATAGGAACCACATTTCCCTCAATTCTAACATTCAAATATTAGTGGCATATATGTATATATGCTTAAAAAGTCCTGGTTAAAAGAAAATGCAAGAGGATCAGTTAACTATGATGTTATCAATCATATTCCCTTCTCAGATTCACACACTCATTGCAGCGGCCCTTCAGTTTTTCTAAGCTCTGTAAAAGAACTCAGAACGTTGGGTTTCTAACCAGGCTTTTCACGATATTCTTAAAACCAGGAACTTTTCAGCCCCCCTTGGTATGTGTGTGTGTGTGTATATATATAAACGACATGATGGTCACGGCTGCAACGTCTACGGTCCTATCTGTGTCTCCGGAGCCAAAACTGATTTGAGACTAACCAACAATGAAAAGCAGTACTTAGTACACAGCTATAACCACATTGTCCGCATATTGTATGAGAAAAACTGTTGAATTTCTGTAGCTGCTATCCTCCTCTCTGGTCGCTGATAGGTCAGAATTGTTGGTTAGCTACGGGTGGGATTTTCTATATTAGTAACGAATATATTAGATAGTGCATACGTACTTATATATACTGAGGCACAAACACGTGTACGTGGATGTGTGAGCGTGTCTTATATAATCTATCAGTAATCTATCTATCTATACATACATACATATATATAAAGAGAGTGAGAGAGATGGAGGGAGATAATGATGCAAATAAACAAATACAACCGTTTGGATTATATATGCAAAATATACATACATGTATACATGTAAACGAAGAGACAGCAGACTGAAAATGTTCAGACGATGGATATTCATTTCTTTATTGCCCACAAGGAAGGGGGGGGACTAGGCATAGAGGGGACACACGAGGACAGGCAAAGGAATTAAGTCGATTACATCGACCCCAGTGCGTAACTGGTACTTATTTAATCGACCCCGAAATGATGAAAGGCAAAGTAGACCTCGGCGGAGTTTGAACTCAGAACGTAACGGCTGACGAAATACCGCTAAGCATTTCGCCCAGCGTGCTAACGATTCTGCCAGCTCCGCACTATAGACATTCATATTTAACAAAACAAACTAACAGAGTACAAAGTCACGGAGAATAAAAAGGGGAGATGGTATGATGTCACAGGTCCGACAGCTGTTTTCGGGGCCTTATGCAAACAATAGTAAATAAATATAAGCATTGGGCAGATGCGGCACCAAAATAGGTCTATTTTACCTGGTGGCCACTGGTAATTTTAATGATTTTATCCTTAATTATTTTCGAGTGAATTTAGTTGATGGAAACTGAAAGAAGCTCGTCGTATATATATACACAATTAAATAGTAGGGTAAAAAACTGGATATTAATTAATATCAATTTAATACCAGGAAACCGGCACATTAAAAGAATCAGAAGATTCAGAAAAAATTTTCTGAGATCTCAAAAGGATTATAGTACATGTGTATATAAAAGAGACCACTAAGTGGACTGCTAACGTGCTAGAAGAAGATCATCGAAAAGTTCTCAAAGAAAATTTAGCGAAGCAAAAACATATGGGTGAGACTAGTGAAAATATAATGTTATCCGTAGACCATGGTTTCGAAATCAGATCTCAGAAAACTTTTTTTGCCCTGTTCAGTTAATTCCCATATACCACAGCGAAGATAGGTTACCACACTTTGTTACCCTCATTATTTCTTCTGGTGTGAATTTCACCTATTTTAAGAATCTTTTACGATTTGGTGGTTGTAATCGGCTCTAAATAATTTGAAGATCTATTTTACTAAGATTTAATGACAGGCATAGAATTGCCAGATATTGTGTAGGCTAATGTAAGATGGCATGATTTCTATGAATATATGTCACTATAAATGGAATATTTATGTTTTTGTCTCATTGTGAGAATTTTTCAATAGATTATGTATTGTTTTTTCTCTTGACTCGGTTTTTTTTTGAGGCGTATTTTTTGTCATGGGAAGAATATTTCTCTTTGCCATTTATCCTTCTCCCTTACTCGATCCATAACTGTTGTACGTATACGTTGTGCCATGTTTTAAAGCCTAGTACCAGGCGCAAACTTGAGTGGCTGGAAGTGCTACATCTCGCTGCGTACAGTTCAGATCTTCGAGCATCAGATTATCACCTTGTCCAAGCCATTGCTAATTTCTTGCAGAATGGAAGTTCGACAATATGGATGAGGTTGCAAACGAATGCAGGGAAGATTTTGCCTCTAAACCAGCCAAATGGTATAAGCGTGGAATTGTGCACTTAGCGTCACTAGGGTAAAAGACAACAGAATATCATCTTCAATAAGACGGCGAGTTGGCAAAATCGTTAGCACGCCGGGCGAAATGTTCAGCGGTGTTTCGTCTGCCGTTACATTCCGAGTTCAAATTCCGCCGAGGTCGACTTTGCCTTTCATCCTTTCGGGGTCGATAAATTAAGTACCAGTTACGCACTGGGGTCGATTTAATCGACTAAATCCCTTTGTCTGTCCCCTCTATGTTTAGCCTCTTGTGGGCAGTAAAGAAATAAGAATATCATCTATATTTTGATGAATAAACGCAGACGTGACTGCATGGTAAGAAGCTTGCCTCCCAACTACATGCTCCCAGGTTCAGTCCCACTGTATGGCATCATGAGCAAGTGTCTTCTATTATAGCTTCGGGCCGACCAAAAATTTGTGAGTGGATTTGGTAGACAAATTGAAATATATAAATATATTTGACTGTGGATATATGTATGTGTGTGTTGTGTGGGGGCGTTTATGGGTGTGTGGAGGGGAGGTTTATGTGTGCGTGCGTGCGTGTTTGACGCTAGCCACCGCTTGACAACTGGTGTCAATGTGTTTATTACATCGCAATTTAGCGATTCTGTAAAAATTTTAAAAAATCGCTTAGAATAAGTATCAAGCATAAAATAAAGACCTGACGTGGATTCATTTGATTGAAAATTCTTTAAGGTGGTGCTCCAGCATGACAGCTGTCTAATGACTGAAATGATCACAAAATAACAGGTGAAAGGTAAAAGGTAAAACAATTTTCGAATCTAATTTGTTTGAACTCCTACATAAAGCTTGCAATACAATAAATGAATAAATAGAAAAATATATAAATAAATTGATTAACCTTCTGTGAATTTAGACGTTTTCTGTTGTTATTGTGATAATATTTATATTTTTAATAGTAATTTGTTATTTTTTATAGGGGTCTTGTGCTCATTTGGTAAGGAGTGAATGAGAAGAAATTCAGAAAAAACCGTAACCAAATTACAAAAGGAAAATTGGAAGAAAAAAAATTATTTTGTTAGAAGAGATAACCCAGAAAACTCAAGAAACCGAGAAAATATAATAAAATGAACGAAATAGAAGCGTAAAGTGGAAAAGAAAAGGTCGCTTCTATTAAGTAGTAGAATGTTAGCAATACACTGAAAATATCAAGGAAATTTTGATGGAAATCTATAATTTACTAAAAAGATAAATAAATTTTACAATGTTGACATTTACTTCAAATTTACGTATTTTAAATTTTTTATACTTAATTTTGTTTTTTATTGGTTTTAGTTTTCTACTTTTTTCTCTCCTTCCTTCGCCAGTTCAGTGTAATATTGATACTTTATTTGATTTAATATTCCGTTTACAGAAAGTGGGTTATAGATATATATGTATACATGTATGTGTGTCCTTATGTCTTTGTAAATGTACAAATACATACACACACGTGTGTGTCTATGTGCGTGTGTGTATGTATGTACGTTATGAACATATATATGCGCATGAATAAATTCGTGTATATATATATATACTCTTTTACTTGTTTCAGTCATTTGACTGCGGCCATGCTGGAGCACCGCCTTTAGTCGAGCAAATCGACCCCAGGACTTATTCTTTGTAAGCCTAGTACTTATTCTATCGGCTCTTTTACCGAACCGCTAAGTTACGGGGACGTAAACACACAACCATTGGTTGTCAAGCGATGTCGGGGGGATAAACACACACACACATATAAATATATACGATGGGCTTCTTTCAGTTTCCGTCTACCAAATCCACTCACAAGGCTTTGGTCGGCCCGAGGCTATAGTAGAAGACACTTGCCCAAGGTGCCACGCAGTGGGACTGAACGCGGAACTATGAGGTTCGTAAGCAAGCTACTTACCATACAGCCGCTCCTACGCCTATATAGGAGCGCGAAGGCGCTCATATTTATCAAAATCATTTGGAAGGGAAAAATATGAATTCTGTAGACGATTTCAGAACAGTACTGGAGGAGTGGATTTTGTAAGAGGGGGGGGGGTCTTGCAAGTCTACCAGGTAGATTGAAGATCTTTGTGGAAAATCTAAGAGAGTATATTTTATATTAAAAAAGAACTGTTTATCTTAATTTTGAAAAATAAGTGTATAAGAAAAACGCATTATTTATACATTTTAAAAAGGACAAGTGACAACACGATATTCTATTATAGAGTTGACAAGTTTATTTATTCAAGAATGAAAGGAAATAATACACTATTTCTCGAAAATTAATCCTTTTGTAAAAGATCTTTTTTTGTATTTTAAATCTGACGAAACCTTAGATATCCTAAAACTGTTAATGTGAACAATGTGTAGTTGTAAATCTTCTTGGTTTGATATTTAAAACATGTATATGTGTGCATTTGGATCTGCGCAAGCGTTCATACGTATGCACTTGTGGTTGGAAAAGTCAAACGAAATACTTCATGTAATTCCCTCCAACCTTCTGTGTTCTGAGTTCAAATACTTCTCGTTTTCAATTTTTATTCCCTGTCCAGTAGTGGCATTCAAGGAATCGACCTCTTCGTCATCATCTACTACTACTTTCTTTCACTTCTGGTCTGCCTCCTCTCATTCCCCCTACCCCTCTCCCTATCCGTATACCATGACGCAGAAAAACCATGGCTTGACCATAGTTGACCTAGGGTTAAAAAACACCAGGAAGTGTACGAATAAACACCGGATCAGACTTAAGAGCGTTGCTGAACTTTAGGAATAGCAGTCAAATCTTTCTCAAATTATATCTTGTAGTCATAAAAATCGAAGGATATATTTGATATCGTTCTCTCTGACACAATATGCGATTCTTCTCTCCATGTAGCTATGTGTACCATGTATAGGAATAAAGAAATAGTGCAAAGAGAGTATAACTTATCTAGGATGTCACACTGCAGCCATGCGATTCCTCCATGCAAGTCAAGAAAAATAATATATTACACGAAGAAGAATATCTAGCACAGTATATAGAGGTATAAGTTTTGGGAACGAGCCGGAGAGGTAGCCTTATTCTTGCCGCTTGATGTGGTAGAAACAGCAGCTAGATAAGGCTCAAATTACGTCAAACCATCTACAAATAGGTAGGGCTCCATGTCAAAAGGATCCCAACGTTTTTTGATGGTCATGCGTTCAGTGAAGTTAAAACTACAGCTAAACTTCAATAGTTAGCTAGCATCGTCCATGACACAATAATCCAGAAGATTTTAAATTGGGATAGTCACGGATGGATTGTCAATTGCTATTGTTGTTTAGCTCCACATCAGCTCTGCTTAGTTGCAGCTGGGGTGAAATAACCTATGCTGAATTACTGAACAATTTAGAGTTACTCTACCCAGATAACAATTTCAGATTTATACTCGTAATTATTGGGACACTGTGATCTGTAACAAACTGCTTCTGCACCAATCTTGAGAAATTAAGATCTTCAAATTCCGAAAGGAATAAAATGAATAGGAAGATTACAGATACAAGCCAACAATGGAACTGCCAGCTTTATCAGATAAGTACATATGTACGTCTAGTCTATATGTATAAATGTACATACATAAAATAAAACACACATATCTGCACAGGCCAAATATTGTACATATATAGACAAACATGCACAACCATTTGTTGACGTTGTTGAAATGCAAATGATAAAAGCTTGGATCTAGATTAGAAACCGGCTCTTTCTACTTTGGCAAGACATCTAAAAATCAAACTAAATAATAAGCATCTGTACATACATGCACACACACACATGCATACACCCACATACATGTAGACACACATACATGCATGAAAGAGAAACGATTATCTATGATGTTATATATATTTCAAGCGGAATATTCCAAAGAGACAGTTTCTGTGTATTTTGGCACTAAATCCAAACAATTTCTTTGCTTTTACAAAAATCCACTGGTTATATGCTAGGCTCTATAAGAGCACAACATACGCAAATATAACCCGTAATTTCTGCGTAAATTTTCAAAAGAACTACACTAGATATATTTACAATGCTGAGAAACAACCAGGGTAAATAACATTTTCTGTTAATTCACAGATGGAATGTAGCCAAAAGAAATGTGAATATATTTGAAGGTTAAACTGAGCAAAATCTTTTTTCCCCTTCCTGAAAAACGTACGTATGTAGAACTCTCTTATCCTACGAAGCTTGTGCCAGAAATACGTAGGTATTAACGAAAATATACTATACAAAGTGGCTGTAAATAAAATTAATGATCAAATTTAGTAAACCAGATTGTTAAACAACTGTAGCATCCCTCTTGTTGTTGGCACTCCGTCGCTTACGACGTCGAGGGTTCCAGTTGATCCGATCAACGGAACAGCCTGCTCGTGAAATTAATGTGCAAGTGGCTGAGCACTCCACAGACACGTATACCCTTAACGTAGTTCTCGGGGGGTATTCAGCGTGACACAGTGTGACAAGGCTGACCCTTTGAATTACAGGCACAACAGAAACAGGAAGTAAGAGTGAGAGAAAGTTGTGGTGGAAGAGTACAGCAGGGTTCGCCACCATCTCCTGCCGGAGCCTCGTGGAGGTTTAAAGTGTTTTCGCTCAATAAACACTCACAACACCCGGTCTGAGAATCGAAACCTCGATCCTACGACCGCGAGTCCGCTTCCCTAACCACTGGGCCATTGCTCCACTCCACCATCCCTCTTATAATATGTCAATATCAAATAATGCATTTGTTGTGTTAGCACTGGTACCAACATTTGGGATACTTGACTAGAGTGTAAAGGAAATCTGCTCAATAAATATCAAGCACAAGAACCTAATATATAGTGACTGCCTTCATAGTAACAATGATATTCATAAACTATCACAGAAGGAGATGGAAACGGCAGTCCCTGAATGTTGTAGGGTGCCACTCGCACAACGTCAGCTAAACAACGGTAGTCAAAATAAATACAGCAACCAAATATTTAATAGTCAAGAGAACATCTAATGTAACAGCTATGAACTCGGCAAGAAATATTCATTTTCCGATAATCACCCATACGACACCAGAATTACTAGACAGATGTGCACCAACAAGAAAATCTTCCAAGGTAAACGATCTGCATAAAACAAAACCTTCATTCATAGAAATGCTTCCGTAAAATTGGTTCTGGTGCTAATTTTAACACGAAGTACGGCCTCTATTAGATACTTGGTTGTTACGTTACGTCACATTGCGAACGTTATGATTCTGCAAGTTGGTGAAAGATGCGAAATACCTTACGAACACACGAGACTCTCTGAATTTTCTACACTCATGCGAGCGAAACTGCGGCCGTATCACTTCTTTCAAGAAAACATTACACATAAGGTCCGTAGTTATCCTGAAACGTCATCAAAGTATTATATCTTTAATGGCGGATGGTTTTATAATAAAGCAAATTTACAATGCCATCCGTAAGACAGACTTCTCTGATAATACAGAGAGAAACGCTGTTATTGAATATATCGATAAGTATTAATATAAGGAATATAGGTGGTAATAAATTAGCAAGAGTGATATTATTATCATGTTAATAATATAATAATAATATATTAATAAACGAAAAAAACGTGTACTGCCAAGGAGAGAACTATAGCCTCTCTATCGATAATCATTGGCACAGTAGAATGTATAAGTGTAGAGCAAACGAAATTAATTATCTAA
>NC_069002.1:36146930-36149360 GCF_001194135.2 Octopus bimaculoides | reverse complement strand
ATATACAATAATCCTTCGAGATCTCATATTTTTCTGAATCTCCCTGGTTCTTTTAATGTGCTTGTTCCCTGGTATTAAATTGATATTAATTAATATCTAATTTTTTACCCTATTATTTAATTATATATATATATATATATATGTGCGTTTGTCTATATGTATTTCCATTGACTATTTCTCTTTCATACTACTCCACTGCTAATCTTTTATTTAAGAGAAAGACTAACGTACGAAACGTTGAATTACTTTTTTTTTTTGCTCATAAAAAGCGTTCAACTTATTACCGTACCTTTTACATTTTGCTCCACTTATGGCGTCCTTTTGAGTTCGCATTGCATTTATATCATATACAAGCGTGAATAATGCGATAGAAAGATAGATAAACAAATAGATAGATAGATAGATAGATTCACACACACACACTATATATATATGTATATATGTCTATGCTCCTGTGTGTGTATGAACGTGAGGTTCAAGTCTCTATCGAATATCGAACATTACTTCTGATTCAGTCCAACTACTACAAATCTATATGCACGCAAAACTGATCAGTTGTCTTTGATCTGTTACGAGTTTATTACTTGAAATTCCAACGTGAACATCAAAGTAAATACGAGAAATTTCTCAATAAGAAATTTATCAAGTAAACTTTTTCTCACGGTATATCATTCTTGTACAGATACACAATCATTAACTAACTCCTAGCAACTACGAAAATGCAAGGCAGAAGAAGTGCGTCACTCCATACTACGCCTGCATTACAGTTAGCAGAAGTTCTTGCAGAAAGGAGAAAATCGTAAGCATTTGTAACCATGTACGAGATTCTATATAAAACTTTCAATGAAAGAGTGGGATAATTCATAGGAAAATCTACAGAGTATTGTAAATGTGTCTCACAGTGAAAAGCATTTAAAACGGTCTACAAGTAGTTACAGTCAGTACATGCGATCTAATCCTGCAACGAATAGTTGTGCAATTATTTTGTTAATGTTACGGAGACTAAGGGAAGCTGATGAAAATAAAGTTTGCTTAAATACTAATCTAATAATATAAGCATTTTAAAGTCTACTATAACATACAATAAATATAAAGTACATTAGAATTAATTATAAATTATTTAAACATTTTTCGAAACGTTAAAGACTCTTTCACTTCCTGAGCGTTAAACTAATACATCTGTTTGTTGTCTACACCACCTGTTCTTCTTCTTGTTTTTTTTTGTGAATTCTCCATACATATATATATATATATATATATATAATAATGTGTATATACATATACGTGCAGTCACGACTGTTTGGTGAAGAAGTTCATTTTGCATCCCATTGATATCGTATTCATTTACGCCACCAAACGTTTTCTTTTATTGCGCTGAGTTAATCAGTTCCTGGTCAATGGAATTTGTAAGACGAAGACTGATCAGAGAACTATCTCGTGCATATACATTCATATATGAGCGTGTGTGTGTTCGTACTCATGTCCGAGTCCCGTACATGTATTTTTTTCTTGACAAAATATTTGTTTCAAATTTTTGACACAAGGTTAGCTAGTTCGATGGATGGGGGTAAGTTTGAGTACATCGACCCCATTCCTCAACTGATACTTATTTTACCGACCGTGGAAGGATGAAAGGTTATGTCGACCTCGGCGTAATAAGAACTCAGAAGGTAAAGACAGACGAAATGCTGCCAAGCCCGGCGTGCCCGGCGTGCTGACGGGTCAGCCACCTCGCTGCCTTACAATCGCCAAAAATAATGATTAATAAAATAAGAATCACCATGAAATATATTCTGCGGTCAAATGTTGTCTCTGAAATAACACATAATTATCCAGTAGGAACCTATTCAGACTATTGAAACTGGTGGACAAAATGAAGAGCAGATTCACAAGTACATAGATACCTATACATTTTGCAACGAACATATTATCTTTATATTTTACTTGTCCTATTCTACTATAAAACTGATTATTAATTCTGTCGCTTCATCGAGCTTTTCGTTATGTTGCTCGTTAACACGACCAACTGTGATTGTCTATGTTTATAAGTATGTATGCTGTTTTGTATATATAATAATATATTATTATATACACAGCGATATACATACCTACGGACATAAATAGCCACAGTCGGTCACACAAACTAGCAAAGCCATGAAAATTTCTTGATTTTTCTACGCATATATATCTATATCTACGTATATTTATTAAAATATCTTTTATTCTCTATTATGGTGTTTTGGTATTTTCTTATCAGCATTCTATGTTTCTGTATTAATATCAACGTTTCGAAAAGACTTGATTAGACGTGAAAGCAATGTGCGGAATATTTCCTGGTTTGATACAATAAGTTTCACACCAATGGCTATTAAGTCTAAGTTTTGAAACCGGCAAACGAAAAATGTTCCGTATATATATATATATATATAT
>NC_069002.1:36143679-36146465 GCF_001194135.2 Octopus bimaculoides | reverse complement strand
ACACACACACACACACACACACACACACACACACACACACCTATACCTCCGTAAACATTCAAACATACCTACTTACATATATATAAATATATATACCTACAAATATACATAGATATACTTACATATATGTATATACATATATAAATACACACGCATATATGGATAGATATATATATATACATACATACACACATTTGTATACATACATACATACATACATACATATTGGTTTGATAGTTGAGTCGTCAGAGAGGCTGCTAAATGTAACTGCAGTAATTATTCCACTTCTCTACGCCTTGAGTTCGAATCCACTAAAGACAACTTTGTATTTCATTCTGTCGCTTTCAATAAATAAAACACTTGTCCGGTAATATCCTCTGTTTCTCTCACTCTTGTGTGTCTGACATTCTTCTGAAAGGAACCAGCAGTAGTCAGAACGTAAAATGTTGAAAAGAATAAGCTCAAACATACCTTTGTTATGGCAGCACCCATACGTGACCATCAAGTAATAGAAGGTTGAAAACGTTTATTCTTTACAATTTTGGCACAAGCCCAGCTAATTTGAGGGGAGAGACATGTCGAGTATATGGACTGCAGTACGTTAACATCGGCAGAAACTGAACACAGAAACTAAACATCCAGAAATAATACTGTCAACCATTTTGTCAGACGCACTAAGTATTCTCTTAGCTCACCCGCTTTATTTTTTCTTGAAATAAAATATTGGTTAAAGGCCAGGAATATTAGGAATAGGTGAGGCTGATTATGTTGACCACAGAAATTCAATGGGTACATGTTTCTCGCCATGAAACCTTTTTAAAACTAAAGGCAAATTTTATCGTGGCTGACTTTGTGCATTGTTCACAACGAACCGAAAAAATGATGTTAGACCTTTTGTCAGACACAGTAACCACACTGTAAGCAGGACGTTCTCAAATCTGTGTGTGTGCTTGTGTGCATGCGTGTGAGTGTGCATTCGTGTGCGTTTCTATGTGCGTGTGTGTATGCGCGTATGTGTGCGCGTATGTGTGTTTATATACATGTGTTCCTATATTTATATATCTGTACATGTATACACACACATTTATAGAAGCATATAGATCGATAGATAGATATAAACCTATACATATAGATATACAGATCGAGATTGTATGCGGAGTGCCTCTACTGAACTAGTGTGTTCAGGGCAATGTAGAATTAATCCTGCTGTAGACGGCTTCTTTAATATTTTACAAGATTGTTGTCACTCAAGAAAGCGATAACCCAACTCTGCCGGGGATGGTTATTATTTATTTAATAAGTATTATGAGAGCATGCGCACATATATATATATATATATATATATATATATATATATATATATATATATATATATATATATATATATATATATATACACACACACACACACACACATAATTAACGCACACAATCACGTAGAAAGAACAAGAAGGAGGGAGAGAGAAGGAGAGAGGATGTGTGTTCGCGCGTGTGTCTGAATGGAAACGTTGTTAGCGAAAGAGATATTGTGACACAAGGGTAATACATTCTTGAAATGTATGTACGTGATTGTCTGAGTTGATACTGTTATGTGAGTGCGTATATGTGTCTCTGTGTTAGGGTGTATGCGTGTCTGTGTGTTAGTGTCCATGTGTGGCTGTGTGCGCGCTAGTGTGTGTATTCGAAATAGAATTACCGTTATATCGGTCATCTAATATGAATATCTGTTCGAACAGTCACAAAAGAGAGGTTGTCGTTTATTACTATGATTATTTTATCTTCACATTTCCAAGTGAAGTGCACAGTTAATTGAACCGACACCTAAACATAGTTTTGCTACTTATTTCATTAAAACTGCATCAGACCCCGAACCAAAGGCCAACGGTAAATGATATTACCGATACAATTTGAAATTCCAATGCAGATACGTTGCAGTGAATGCTCTTTTGTTCTTCCCCTCCTCTTTAATTTTCTGTAGTTTTTGTTATTAGTGCTCCCTCCGCCGCCCTCAACATTGGCAATTGTCGTTCGATCTTTTAGCAGCCAGAATTTAATCATTGACAATGAGCAGCTAAGGCCACGCATGATTAACACCAGGCACTATTGTACGTTGTATATCATGTGGATTACTTCAATGAATAATCTGGTTGATTCCTTTTCATCCCTTTTTGACATCGAGTATGTATGCATGTATGTATGTATGTATGCACCTATGAATGTACACACAGTCATAATCTAATTGGGGCTAGTAACACGAAACTTCAGTTTAATGTAATACAAAGAGACATAAATTCATTCAAAAACGTGTGTGTGTAAACCTATATTTGTCTGTCTGTCTATCTATCTGCCTGTGTCTGTCTTTCTTTCTATCTGTCTGTGTCTGTCTGCCCATGTATCCATCAATATATCAGTTTATCTACCCATGCAGGGGCATAGGTATGTGGTTAAGAATCTCGCTTTGCGGCCAGGTGGCAACTCAGGAAAGTGTCTACAACTACAAGTTCCGCACTGACCAATGTTTTCTGGGTGAATTTGTGTGCATGTTTTTGTGTTTTTGTTTTCATCAACACTTGACAAACGGTGTTGGTTTGTTGAAGTCCCTGTAACTTATTGGTTCGAAAATCGTGACCGATATATAAAGTACTTAAAGTAAAAAATGTACCTGGATCGATTTTTTTGACTAGTCTTTTCAAAAATACGCTCCAGGTTACCCATAGACCAACAAGTAAAGCCATACACACACACACACACACACACACACACACACACACACACACACACACACA
>NC_069002.1:36136104-36141104 GCF_001194135.2 Octopus bimaculoides | reverse complement strand
ACACACACACAAACCCAAGATTGTAATACTTGCGTACGCCCAAACGGATGATAGCAGAAGGAAGTATTCATTTAGGGCATCAAATTATATGGTTCCATCGCAGAAACGCTAAATGCTAAAGGAGTGATTGAATTCCAGAATGACATTTTGAGGCGATGCAAAAAGAAAATTACTCCACACAGGCAGAGGCGTGGGTCTATGGTAAGAGATTTCTTTCCCAACCACATGGTCCCGGGTTCAGACCTACTGCGTAGTCCCTTAGACAGGTGTCTGCTATTAAAACCCCGGGGATTTCGTTGACAGAAACAGGAAGAAGCCCGTAATATATACATATACACACACACACACACACATATATATATATATATATATATAAATATATATATATATGTCTATATGTATATATATATATATATATGCATGCATATATATATATATAGGTATATTTATGTGTGTATATATATATATATATAAATGCGTGTATGTCTGTGTTTGTCTCTCCCGTCGTCGCTTGACAACCGATGTTAGTGTTTACGCCCTTGTAACTTAGCGGTTCGGCAAAGAGACTGTTAGAACAAGTACTAGGCTTAAGAAGAATAAGTCTTCGTGTCAATTTCTTTGTCTCAAAATCCATTCAGGTGGAGCTCCAGCATGGCAGTAGTGAAATAAAAGAATAAAGGAATGTATGTATGTGTGTATACCTATGCGTGTGTGCGCTTGTGTCTGTGTTTGTCCCCCCCCCCCACCAATTCACAACTAGTGCTAGTGTGTTTACGTCCCCGTAACTTAGCTGTTCGGCAAAAGAGACTGATAGAATAAGTACTGAATTTTTAAAAAAAATAATTCCTGGGCTCGATTTGTTCGATTAAAACCCTTCAAGGCGGTGCTCCAGCATTGCCGCAGTCAAGTGACTGAAACAAGTAAAAGATAAGAAGATTCAAAACAAAAGAAAAGTGGACAGTCGAAGGAAATTTGAAATTGAAACGAAAAATAGAGCGACGTAAGTAACTATGAATATCACTGAAGAGGAGGAGAAAAATTGCGTGAGAAGATACCAAAAGGAAAGCTCCTGGATTCGATATTTCTACAGCTTCATGCAAGTGTTTCTTATTGACTGTAAATGGAACGGAATCGCGACATAAATGATACGAGGAAATAGAGTGCGAATAAGAACGACAAAGAAACAGGAGGGGTAATCAGTCATTGCAAGCCTAAATTTTCCCCATTATTCTGGAAATTATTAACTGGCCTTATATCACATAAAGTGTATGTTTCCAGAGAAGGGGGCTCGTTAAAGAGGGTATATTTACATTTGGGAGTAGAGCGACAATCTTTCTGCTTGCTGTCCTACAGTCGAAGCAGACTGGTGTGAGTACCAAGTCGTTACTCTTTAGCGGTGTTGTGTAATGTTCCTTGACTTCATGTTCCGTCGCGAATCTCACATTTGCTATGGCGTATTTTTTTCCCTAACGACATACGTTTTCGTGCCTAATCACCGCTGCCCAGGATCAGTCATTGAATGCCGACTCAATGAACAGGAATGTGTTGGGAGAGGGCCGAACGCGTAACTCAGATTGTTAGTGCTTGTGAAAGTCTTGCACTGAAAGATTACTAGACACGACAAGATAGCCCAAGCTCTTCACTGATTACTATGTATATATAGGAGGTAACGGGTGTTTGATATCAATATACAGTGGAAAAACTAATAGGCAAAAAAGGGGAGGCAAAGATCTTGTAAGGCCATGACTACCAGACGAGAAAAGTGTTAGAGCACCGAAGGCCGAATATAGTAACACAAGAGTGCCCAATAATCGACGTGTCAGTGCCAAGAGACCAACATATTATCATGAAAGGAAGAGAAACGATTGATAAATATGTAGACCTGAGAACTGAAGTCACCAAGATGTGGCAGCTAAAAGAGTGAAACATAAAGGTTGTTCCTATTGTCATTGAAGCATTGGGTTCAATCCCACCCAACCTGAAAAAAAAACATCTGAAAACTTTATAAATACCCTACAATGTAGGTTTATTGCAAAAATGGGCGTTACTTGGAACTGCACGCATATTGCTTAAAGTACTGTCTGTCTGAGGTCCTTGTTGTAACTTGACAGTCAGTACAAACCCCCGGTAGACACAGTATCTTCAATCCACAGAACGATATTAAATACTGTGCAACGTCTTCAATAATAATAATAATAATGATAATAATAATAATAATGGTTTTAAATTTTGGCTCAAGGCTAGCAATTTCAGAAAAAAAAAGGATAAGTCGATTACATCGAACCCAGCACTCATCTGGTACTTATTTTTTCGACCCCGAAAGGATGAAATGCAAAGTCGACCTCGGCGGAATTTGAACTCAGAACGTGAGATTTGGACGAAATGTTGCTAAGCATTTCGCCGCTTTAATAATAATAATAATAATAGTAATAACAATAGCAACCGCAGCAGCAGTAATAGTAGTAGTAGTAGTAGTAGCAGCAGCAGCAGTAGTAATAGTTGTAGTAGTAGTAAATTTCTTTACTCGTGATTTCACTTAAGACGACAAAGGTCATTCCGAAATACAAACACACACACACACACATACATTCATGTTATGCATATGTATATGTGTGTGTGTGTGTATGTGTATGTGTGTGTGTGTGTACGATGTGTGTGTGTGCGTACGATGTGTGTGTGTGCGTACGATGTGTGTGTGTGTTTAGGTGCAGGTTTCGCAATCGTATTTATACAATCCTCGGATAAAATATAGAGACTTTGTATTTAACGTGGAAGCTGCACGAGGAACGATCGATGGAGACAGAAAGGTGGAAGACGATGCAGTGACGTCTGCACACACCTACGCCTATGGTTTGGCGGGATGGCTTTTACCGACAAAACGAGATGGAAATCTCTCGCTCACGCTTCCCATTCTTTCTGATAAAGAAATGAATAGAATTCAACCGAATTAGATGCACTGCAACTGAAATCACAACTTGAAATCTCTTTTGAAAATATTAGCTTCATTACATATTCTTACGTGATGTATCCAGCGTAGGATATAAGTCAGATTTGAAAACCGAATAAATCACAGACGTATTTTGTTTTATAACGTACCACGATCAATGCTACAAAAACACAGGGAAGATATCAAACAAAATAACACCTAATAATAATAATAAACCTTTCTACTAAACACACAAGCCCTGGAATTTTAGGGGAAGGGCAAATCGATTACATCGAATCCAGTGTTTCACTGGTGCTTAATTTATCGACCTCGGCGGAATTTGAAACCGGAATTTGAACCCATAAAATGGGGCGAAACACCGCTAAGCATTTCATCCAGCGTGCTAACGATTCTGCCACCTCACCGCCTTCACTCTTATTAAGGATAAAGATAATACATTCTACAAGGCCTGAAATTTGGAGGGAGGGGTTAAGTTGATTAGATCGCTCACCCCCGCGTACCCAGTTAGCATTTGTTTCATCGACCTCGACAGGATGAAAGCTAAGATCGATCTCGCCAGCTTACCTATCTCATTTTGATAGCATGCGTTGCTCTCTCACTCAATAATAATAATAATAATGCATAGGCAGAAACGTTAGCACGCCGGGCGAAATGCTTGGCAGTATTTCGTCTGCTGTTATGTTCTGAGTTCAAATTCCGCCGAGGTCGACTTTGCCTTTCATCCTTTCGGGGTCGATAAATTAAGTACCAGTTACGCGCTGGGGTCGATCTAATCGACTTAATCCCTTTGTCTGTCTTTGTTTGTCCCATCTATGTTTAGCCCCTTGTGGGCAATAAAGAAATAAGAAGCTTGCTTCCCAGCCACATGGTACCGGGTTCTATCTCACTGCGTAGGATCTTGGGCAAGTGTCTTCTACTGTAGCCTCGGGCCGACCAAAGCCTTGTGAGTGGACTTGATATACGGAAACTGAAAGAAGCCCGTCGTATATGTGAGTGCGTGAATGTGTGGGTGTGTGTAAGTGTGTGCTTGTGTGTCTGTGTTGTCCCCAACCATCACTTGACAACCGATGCTGGTGTGTTTACGTCCCTGTAACCTAGCGGTTCGACAAAAAAGCCCGATAAAATAAGTACTAGGCTTACAAAGAATAACTACTGGGGTCGATTTGTTCGGCTAGAGGTGGTGCTCCAGCATGGCCGCAGAAAAATGAATGAAACAAGTAAAAGGATAATAATAATAATAATAATATCTTAGGAGATACCGACAACGTATGTATGATCAATGGAGAGAAAGAGGATCGTTTCAACTCATAGAACAGAGATTATGTGATCAAGCTGGAGCAATAAGAAAAAAAAATCGTTGGTTCACAGAAGTAGAGCTCGAAGCTATCAAAAGACGGGTATTGGAAAACAGAAAGAGAGGGAACGATGGAAATACAGTTCCTACTGATAAAAGTAATCTCATAGCAGAAAGCAGAGGTGAAATCTCTAATGAACCACAGGAAAGGAACGGTGATAGCTTGTTCGATGAGAGAGATATAGATGGATTGGAAGAAGACAATAAAACTAATGGTGACCTGACAGATGGGCAAAAGGCAATCTACGACAGAATAAAGGCAAGGCTACAGGAGAACCGAGAGCGAAATTATTTGCAACCTTAAAAAGATTGATTGGTGGGAATTGATTGGAATGAACCAATCAATACGTGTGTATATGTTTGTGTGTCTGTGTTTGTCCCCCCAACTTCACTTGACAACCGATGCTGGTGTGTTTATGTCCCCGTAACTTAGCGGTTCGGCAAAAAGAGTCCGAATGTTTTCTCAGAGATAGCGTTTTTTAGATGTGATTAAATAAAGGTTGGTTTATAGATGCGTTAAAATGCTTTTGGTTTGAGTATTCTCACTTCTCAGAATTTTTGGTCTTTTAACAAATATTGCTGGTGTGGATGTAACACACTAATGTCATATTGAAATTATCGATCTTCCAATATGCTATAATTGTTTTTTCATTCATCCCTGCTGCTACGAGAGAGGAAGAGAAACAAAGGGAGATGGAA
>NC_069002.1:36135066-36135750 GCF_001194135.2 Octopus bimaculoides | reverse complement strand
TATATATATATATATATATATATATATATGTATGCATAGAGAGAGAGAGAGAGACAGAGAGATAGATATATTTATACATATATATGTTTATAGTTATCTATGTATGTATATGTGTCTTTCATTAAGACATATCACACACATACGTTATGTACATACATACACACAAATATATATATATATATATAAACATATATATGCACGTACAGAGTGGGAAGAGAGATGGAGAATGAGAAGAGAGACACAGATGGTGAATGATGCAATAGAGTAGTGTTCCATTAAGGTGGTGTCTGAGATGGACTCAACAAAAGAGGGAAAGAGACAGACAGACAGAGGCAGAGAGAGGGAGGGAGAGAGAGAGAGAGAGAGACGGAGACAAAGAAATAAACTCAAAGACAGAGAGAGACGGCAGGACGAGAGTGAAGGAGGAATGGAATGAGAGAGAGGGAGCAAGAAATGTACCATTGCAACATTGTTCTGACTGTAATAAAAAAAAAACGGTTTCAATCAATTAAATCGACTGAAGAATGAAACTGAGCGAAGCTGGTTTCAATCATATTAAGAAGAAACATGCATACACGTTAACACACGCATACATACACGTATATTCAATCACATACATACATCCATATATATATATATATATATATATATATATATATATATATATATATATATATATATATA
>NC_069002.1:36129733-36132233 GCF_001194135.2 Octopus bimaculoides | reverse complement strand
GCCTTATTTCAGAATAGCGATAGCTTTAGGGTCAGGTACAAACGAGTTGATTAATCTTGTGCATTTAATATTTAATACATCATTTCAATTTCAATTCTGGCTTTATTTCAGCAAAGCGATAATTTTAATATCACGTCCAAAGGAGATGATTAATTTCGTGCAATTAATATTTAATATACCATTTCCAACGAAACCGTGATTTTTGTCGCAGTCTGCAATTTACTACATGTTCATTTTCAAGTCGAATGTCAGTTTCTAGAATGTCTCAAAACAGCCCCAAAATTTGATACATCAAACTGGTGAATTTGCGGATGATTTTGCGAAGATGTTTGTTGACAAATGAGTTTCCAAAAATTTCTCGAATTAAGTCTTGTTAGTAGAATTCACCTGTATATCTAAATTGGCATCATTCAGTTTAACTTCAAGTTAAATAGTCTTTCTTTTCGATGCGTTATTTTATTTAACAAGCACAGCATTTTCTTTTTAAAGCTAATCAAACGGGTCCCTATTGTTGCATAATTTGCAATTATTTCTAAGTACGAGATATTGTTTTCTTTTCACAAGAACGTCTTTATAATCACCGGAGCTCTTTATTTAGAAAATTTCTTCATTTTGGCCAAGCGACAAATAACTTTTGGCTTAATCTTATAAGAAATATTCTTTTTTTACTCTAGGCACAAGGTCCAAAATTTTGGGGAAGGGGCCAGTCGATTAGATCGACCTCAGTACGCAACTGGTACTAAATTTATCGAACCCGTAAGCATAAAAGCAAAGTCGATCTCGGCGGAATTTGAACTCAGAACGTAAAGACAGACGAAATACTGCTAAGCATTTCGCCCGGCGTGCTAACGTTTTTGCCAGCTCGTCTCCCTATTTGAAACCAATATTTCTTGTATAATGTTACCATAAACTCCGAGCGGTATATATGTCGACTGCAGGTTTTCCAACACGCTTTATCTATAGAATGTATGATACAAAAATTAACAAGGAGTCTTATTTGAGCAATTTCTCTTCAACACACTGCTCACCTTGTTCCAGCTTATCAAACCTCTGAATATCAAAAGTCCTCAACAAGACGCTGCAGGGTTGATTGGGAACCCCTGTAGGTCCTCTCTTCGAACTTTGTGACTTCATGAAAATTTACTTACTCGACAACATGTCACTGAAACTAAAACAAGTGAAGAAGTTAAGCTTTTTGTTCTTTATCTCTAGTTTCGTACCCATGACGGAACACACCGTTTTGAATTGTTCTGTGGTCTTTGGATATCGTTAGAAGTTGTATATGCAGATTCTCACACAAATTCCCACCGTTTGTGAGGCACCAGAAAAGTAACGACAAACCTTTAATTCATAACTCTGGTGTTGCGCTTCATCATATATTGCAATTAATTCCTGGTTAGTTGTGCAACGCTCCAGCTCACACTGTTCCTTCCGCTCTTCTTCCATTTTCATTATTGCACGCTTGGTTCCCTCAATTAATAGAGAATCTGTCATCCCTCACGTTGCCATTCACATAGTATGGGGGAAACCGTATGTCTTCCGAGATGCATAAGAAAGTTATTTTCTTCTTTTTCCTCACATTTTATGCAGCTTTCTCTGTTACGAAGATCTCCAAGACAAAATATTTTCCAGCGTCAAATAATTCTAATCAAAATCCATCAGTTGAAAGCAATTCCAGTGAAGCAACGAAGAATGGAAACCCTTTCTTTGTTTCTCAGTATGTCATTTTCATTTATTGCTTTGCCTGGTGGAATGATAGGCATTTACCACTGGGCAACTTCAGTGTGTGCATGCATTGTTATTTTTATTCACGGTGATGCTATTTGTTATATCCTTACAAATAACTTCAGTTTTTGCATCATTCTTCCAATAAATTATTACATCCTGCTCCTTGTAAGATATTAAAACTTTCCTGAGTGATTAAATATATTTTTCAGTTGCTGTTTATTCAAATGATTGTTTTTTTCTTTTCGTAAGCGTTAGCTCTCTATCGAGTGGTGGCCATTTCTTTTATAGATTGAGTATAAACACCAAACATAAAGCTTCAAATTAATTAGAATGACCTACATTTATTTGATTCTTCCCAGATGGAAGAGGAATTCAAACGTGGATCAAAAACAAAATAGTTCTAGGAAGGAAACATGAAAAAAAAAAAATTCCCTCACGTTAACACCTGTTTAATATCAGATTCTACAGAGCGCCAAACTCTCATATGTTTTCAGGTCTGAAGCAAATAATAATAATAATAATAATAATAATAATAATACTAACAATAAAAACAACAACAACTATTTCTCACAAAGGTGTCAGAAAGAATAGAAATTCCCCCGCTTTTACACCATTTACGAAAGGCAAATCGGTAAATGGAAACAAAATTAAAACACTAGAAATTCAAAGCGCTATATAAATATATACATACATACATATATACATATATAATCGAATAGATTTATATTTATTTGTATATATGGATATATATGTGTGTGTGTGTGTGTGTGTG
>NC_069002.1:36129490-36129723 GCF_001194135.2 Octopus bimaculoides | reverse complement strand
GATATATATGTGTGTGTGTGTGTGTGTGTGTGTGTGTGTGTGTGTATACACATATATGTATATATATATATATTTATATATATGTGTGCATATACATATATATGTGTGTATATACATGTATGTGTGTGTGTATGTGCGGCGTGCGTGTGTTTGTGTGAGCATGCGTGTATGTGTTCGTGTATGTATGTATGTATGTGTGTGTGTATGTATGTGTGTGTGTGTGTGTGTGTGTG
>NC_069002.1:36128661-36129480 GCF_001194135.2 Octopus bimaculoides | reverse complement strand
TATGTATGTGTGTGTGTGTGTGTGTGTGTGTGTGTGTGTGTGTGTGTGTGAAGCATCAATAAATGATATCGGAAATTATCCACAATGGCTTTCATAGTGGTAAAGATACAGAAGCATGCAATAAAAAAAAAAGAGAGATTCAGTTTTATTGTAACATCTAAACAATAAAACAGGAAAACAGATAAATCTAATTCTGTTTACAAACGTTTCAACTGATAAAGCAAAAATCATCAAACAGGCGAACTATGAGCAGAAAATTAGATTTTCTCTTTTCTGCTTGTTTCAGTAAATGTTTCTAGAAAATACAACATAATGAACTGTGCGCGTTTTCTGTGTTAACTGCTGTGCATTAAATACTCAGAACACCATCTGCATGGAAAGTAATACAGTAGAGCTAATATTATTACAAATATTTTGGTAACTGCGAGAAAGAGAAACAATTCCGAATCTATTTTGTGCTTTGTGAAATTTACTTCATTAGGACATTTTGAAGACGAACGCCAACGTTCTGTCTGATAGGCTTCCATATCATAAAACAAATGGTAGCCTTAATATACAAATGAAAAATCATCATTAACCACCAATGCGGTATAGAGCACTTGTTCTCCTTGTTCGATATTTACGTATATGTGTGTATATATATGCATGTATGTGATATCTATATATATATATATATATTTATACACATACATATATTTGTGTATGTATGTTTGTGTGAATATATATATGTATACATATATATATATATATATATATATATATATATACACATACATATTTGTGTATGTATGTTTGTGTGAATATATATATGTATACATA
>NC_069002.1:36121743-36124243 GCF_001194135.2 Octopus bimaculoides | reverse complement strand
GACAACAAAATACCAAGTGCAACACAACGAAAACAGAAATAAGCAAATTAAATAATTATTCGTATTTGTCATTGGTGAAGTATTTAATTGTGACCATTCATATGTTAGCGGTTACTTTGAAATACAAAGTGAGAAGGAAAAAGAGATTTATAAAATACACATACAATAATTTTAAGTGCACCAGGGATTAAGACCTGGACATAAGGGTCATTTATTATCACACACCCTCACATAAAAATCTAGTGAAGGAGGCAAAAATCAATCTAAGTGTAGTCATAAATTAGTATTTTAATCGATGCCTGCAAGTGACAATCAATTCGTTAAGCTTAAGTAAATGTTACCTATTAGTAATATTAATGGCCTTATCCTCTCTTAAATCGAATCAAATGGCACCACACCCTCCACCTGATAAGGAGGATGTGGTATCGATAATAAACGAATGAAGCTTAATTTCCATTCTTTTCGATATTAATTTCAAGTTATATTCAGCTAACGAAGTAAGTAGACAGTCGTAGATGTTCATTATGAAACGAGTAAAGAATCATAGAGAACCATATTTCGACAAAGCCGGCTACAGAACCTCTAGAATATTTCGTACTGTTATGAGTTCCCTTAGTACATTAATAGACAAAATTTCTCAACACAATTACTATCTAATGGACACATTTCTGACGTCTTACAATTACAATTATAAACGCTATTAGTCAGATGGGACAGCATGTCATTATGTGCCGAAATTCAGCTTATGTGCGGAGAATTAATATTAGTAACAGAGTGTGCAGAGCGTCTACTCGCAGTTCCTTTCAGTCTCGAGGGATTACATTTATTAAACGTTAAATCTAATTTACTAGGTGCAGTAGAGGAAGTAGCTTGATATTAATACAAGACGTAGCTTAATATTAATACAAACAGTTAATACTAATACAGGGAATTCAACGGGCTTAAAGACCGAAAGTCCTTAAGCCCGTTGAATTCCCTGTTTTAATATTAACTTTGGCTATGCGCAATGAAACAAAAACTCGGCTTAATAGCTTAAATCTGTTTAAGAAATAATTCCATTGTTTCTACGCCGGATATTTTCATATCTTGTATAGTAATTCTTTTAAACTTTCGTTCTTGCACTGATTTCCGGTAAATGATTAGGAAAACGAATTTGGAAGGGGTGGATTCAGGACAAGTATGGATTCAGGACATCCGTATACCGCAAACCGACCTTTTCCCGACGATACCTCAACTTCAATTCCCACCATCCATACAGTGTAAAGAGAGGGATTGCTCAGTGCTAAAACTTCGTGCAAAGAATATAAGTAGCGATCGTGATACCCACCACGAAGAAATGATCAAGCTCAATAATGATCTGTTAAGCAACAACTACCCCAAAAGTATACTATCCACTCCAGTTATGAAGAAGAGAGAGGATGAGGCCAAAAAACTGTCCACAGTGTCTACCCTATGTGAAAGGGTAGATACAAAAGATATCCGAAAAGATACAAAAGATATGCGGCCCATATGACATCAGGATAGTATTCAAGAGTAATACAACACTTCGCAAATATCTCCTTCAAATAAAACCACCAATAGAAGAAAATATGACCAAAGACTGCGTGTACTCCATCCCACGCAGCTGTGGTAGGTTATACAAAGGCGAAACATGCGGCCCCTCAAAATAAGGGTAGACGAACTTCGCAAAGCTGTGACACGAGGAAATGTTGATAAATCGGGTATTGCTGATCATGTATGGAAAATGGAGACTACCTCCCCCTGTGGGATGAAGTTAAAATAATAGACAGAGAACACCACTGGAAAATACGAAAACTAAAAGAAGCAGCACATATGCTAGGACACAACAACCTCCTAAGCAGACGCAGTGCAGATATGAACAGCATATAGGAACCAGTATATGGCGTACGTGTATATTATGTAACTCTCCGTGCAATGCCTATACTATATATACAATAAATACAAAGCGGTATTTCTTCTACCTTTACGTTCTGAGTTCAAATTCCACCGAGGTCGGCTTTGCCTTTCATCCTTTCGGGGTCGATTAAAAAAGTAGCAGTTACGCACTGGGGTCGATGTAATCGACTTAATCCCTTTGCCTGTCCTTTTTTGTCCCCTCTATGTTTAGCCTCCTGTGGGCAATAAAGGAATAAATAAATACGCATACATGTACCTATAAATACCCGTGTATGTATTTTTGCATGTATGTATGCATGTATGTATGCATGTATGTATGCATGTATGTATATATAAACTGGATGCTTTCAAATAAAGAAGCCGATATTGCGTTAAGAACTATTGTTTTCAGCTGAAACCGTTGTGGAACTTGGGATTTATCGATTATTTGATAGAGGAAATAAAATTCACAAGGAAATGTGACAAGAATCATTAATGGCGGTTATGGTATCTCATTGGCCAAAATTATTACAACAATAACAACTAGAGCAATAATAATCGAAAGATATTTCCGGAACCTACCTATGATTCTGTCTCTCCCTCT
>NC_069002.1:36114243-36119243 GCF_001194135.2 Octopus bimaculoides | reverse complement strand
CACGAGTGGTCCATTATTTGCATGGACGACGGTAAAAATTGTTGCTAATTTAATAAATTACCCAGGAGAGAAATTTGATGCAACGTAAATGCTTAAGGGATATTTGAAAAGAACTTTGCTTGCAGAAGAAATTGTTTCATTTACTGGAAAGACAGAAGTGAAGAAAAAGCGAAAAGAAATATATGATAGATAATAAAAGATTTCAGTGATAGAGATAGGTATCGAGTGTTTAACAAGTGAGGAAATTGGATGTGAGTGAGAGAATGCGATAAGTAATTATGTAAACACGCATATATAGACGTATGTAAATATACAAGTTACATGTAGATATTGGAAACTTAATATGACGTACATAAAAAAATAAATGCAAATGTGGATTTATCAAATGAAATTTTCTACCCTTTAATATATTGGAGGCGGGCAAGGCTGTGAGCAGGCAGAAGCGTTAGCATGCCAGCAAAATGCTTAGCGGCATTTCGACGAAGAAGCTTGCTTCCTAACCACAAAGTTCCGTGTTCAGTCCCGTTGCGTGACACCTCGTGTTGACTAATGCATTGCGAGTGGATTTGGTAGATGGAAACTGAAAGAGGCCCGTCTTATATATATGTATACAATTAAACCTTGAGAGAGGCATTATGCCGGTAATAAACACACGCACTGGTTCAGTCCTTTATTAATTTATATAGTTTTTTGTTAAATTATTTCATTGCACTCTTGCAATCTCTTCAGTAACTTGTCTCTCCACTTCCATTTATTTTGAATGTGGAGAGATAAGTTACTGAAGAGATTGCAAGAGTGCAATGAAATAATTTAACAAAAAACTATATAAATTAATAAAGGACTGAACCAGTGCGTGTGTTTATTACCGGCATAATGCCTCTCCCAAGGTTTAATTGTATTTCTTTGAACACACGTATCCACATCAAGAATCTTGCACACGAAATACATATACGAAATATATATATATATATATATAGCAATAAGAAAATGGAAGGGAATATGTGGTACTCATCAGCTTGCAGACATTGTATTATGTCAATTTACCTGTTTATTTTTCAACTAAGAAGACAGGACAATAAAAACAATATACAAACACATATGACATATTATGTCATCACATAAACAAGTATAGAATCATCGTAAATGTTAATATCAAGTGGCTAACATACTGTAAAAACTTGGTCAAATTATACGAAAATAATAATTATATAATTATATAATTATATAAGGGAACAGGAAAAAATCCTGCTCCAACATGTTATAAGAATAAACAAAATACGTTATAAAACCACTTTTAGCCCCTGCAAAAATACGAGTAATTAAAATTACAAAATAAACTCTACAGTTAATTGTGTATTGGTCCAATTTCGAGAGTAAAGCAGTAAAATAGCTTATTTCTCATACTCAGCACAATATTCAAAGAACCATAGTGACGAATATTTATACATACCCCACTTGATATTATCATTTACATGACTTTTGTCCTGGTTTATATGAATAAATAAAATTTTTACGCTCCGGACCGAAACTGCATTGCTTTGAGGCTATTTCGGTTTAAAAAATACGCGGCTGAAATTTCAAGTAAAAATTTGACTACGTTTTGAAGCATAAGCGCGGACATTTGCCCATGATCGTACGAATTTGTTTCGTGGGGGGTATTTATAAATATTCGTGACTATCGTTCTTTCAATATTGTGCTGAGGATGAGAAATAAGCTATTTTACCGCTCTAATTTCGAAATTGGACCAATACACAATTGAC
Organism: Octopus bimaculoides; assembly: GCF_001194135.2. NCBI lineage: Eukaryota > Metazoa > Mollusca > Cephalopoda > Octopoda > Octopodidae > Octopus > Octopus bimaculoides. The sequence goes on along the minus strand of NC_069002.1, from coordinate 36,117,482 downwards.
TGTGGAGTTTTATTTTGTATTTTTCATTTGGTCGTCTACAACCCGTATTTTTGCAGAAGCTAAAGGTGGTTTTCTAACGTTTTTTTCTTTGCGTATTCTTACATGCTGGAGAAGGATTTTTTCCTGTTCCCTTATACAATTATATAATGTTGTGTATACCTATAATATAATGAAGGGTGAACACTTACCTTATATTTTCCGAAGGTGGCGAGATAAACGTTATAAACGTTAGTATGAATAGCGATATATATATATACAGGAAGTTAGCATAGTACGAGACAGGTAACCTCGTTCACTTCCAGTTACCGAGCAAGGCAGGTAATCTCGTACTTCGTGTTAAAAAGGGGAGTGGAGAAGACAACGAGAGATTTTTTTGGCGTGGAGAGTACGAAAAACGAAAGACGGAGCTGAATACGGGTCGAACCGTTCACCACCTACCTTGAAATAATTTAGACTGGACATAATCTCCATCTATGGACATTTACTCCCCTGTTTAAACACTGTTGTTGTTGCGATCAGAAGTTTACCCCTTTTTCTTACATTATAATTTGTCTGATCGCAACAATAATTTATATATATATATATATATATATGCGCAGGAGTGGCTATGTAGTAAGTAGTTTGCTTACCAACCCCATAGTTCCGAGTTCAGTCCTACTGCGTGGAATCTTGGGTGACTTCTAGTATAGCCTTGGGTTGACCAGAGCCTTGTGAGTGGATTCGGTAGACGTAAACTGAATGAAGCTTATATATATATATATATGTATGTTTATGTGTGTTTGTCCCCTCCCCATCGTTTGACAACCTATGTTGGTGTGTTTACGTCCCCGTAACTTAGCGGTTCCAGGCTTACAAAGAATAAGTCCTGGGGTCGATTTGTTCAACTAAAAGGTGGTGCCCCAGCATGGCTACAGTCAAATGACTGAAACAATTAAAAGAATAAAATAGAATTTAAAAGAATATATGTATATATACATAATACATGCGTGTGTGATTGTGTGTGTAAAGTCAGGTTCTAAGCAGGGGCACTTAGGTACAAAACACTCAAATAGATATTAATTATAACGGAAGTAAATACGAGAAGTCTAATATTGAAATAATGGAATACGAGTCACCGAATATTATTTATGAAATAAAATTAAAAAAACAGATTTAGGATTTTAAGCTTTATAAAACATACACGCCTTTCTATAAATCACTATGCAATTATTGAAAATTATATAATCTTATCAAATTACTTCTTCAGTGGTTTGACAAATGATATAATGTAATAGATAGATAGATAGATAGATAAATAGATTTCGATAGAAGGAAATCACCGTCGCATTTCAAGAAAGAAACAAATTGTTTCTTTGGTGTTAATTGATATAATTATATATTTAATCAGTATAATATTTCCTCTCATTATGTATAATATAATCCCATCTATTTGGTAAATTCGTGATTCAATGAGCATTAAAATCATGTTTCGAGGCGAAAGTTTTTAATCTTTTGAGAATTAATAAATTTTCTGTGTAATTAATTTTGCAATCTGAAAAGATGCAATGAGATGGAGCAAAACCAGGACAGCAAAGAGAATGAGACAAAGCTTCCAAATTTTTGCTGGGCAACTTGGACAATATGCGGTCTTGAATTATCCTGTGATAGTAGCACGCTTTTATAACTGCCCAACGATGGGCACTTTTTTGGACAACCTCTGTACAGTTCTCCCAGGTGACCACAATTCTCCTCAGTATCAACTGGTTCAGTTTAATTTAACACTTCATGATAAACGACAACCTTTGCATCGTACCAAACACGGAGTATTACTGTGTTCTGTTGTACTTTTGGCTTGGGAAAGGGTTTCCCTTTTTCATTGGGTGTTAATCATCGTCGTTTTCGTTAGATATGTTTAGAAAAGACACATTTGTTCAGCACTTAAGATGATTCTGCTTGAAAAGGCTCAATATGAAGTCTACTCTCCAATGACAAGTAGAGGGCAATGCTTTGTTTAAATGGAGAAACAGTGCGGTGAGCACCTCCCCTTGTATGGGTGCTTATGTGTATATGTATGTGAGTGAGGAGACAGGGGTAGGGAGAGGGAGAGAGAGACATTATATATACATATGCGTGTGTGTGTTTACGTGTCTAAAAATGAAGTTGCTACAGTAATCGAAGTCAGGTAATATGTTAAGGTACTTTCGTACAAAAAACATTCAAAATTGCTAATGAATATTAGATATAATGGAAGTAAATACGAAAAGTCTAGTATTCAAATAGTGGAATACGAGTTATCTAATATCATTAATAAAGTAATACAATAAGTATCAGCTGAGCACTGTGGTCGATGTTAATCAAGTTACACACCACCCCGAAATTGCTGCTCTTGTGCCAAAGTTTGAAACCAATGTTAACAGATAGACAATTCCCTACTAATCATAGATACAGCAAACTTCTCACTAGACAAATTTTGACGATCAGTTCTACCTCAACTTCAAATACATAATTTCTCACAAACTTACACCTTATAGAGAAGATAGCTGTTCTTATAGAAATGGAATGGTGTGCCCAGAGAACGGAGGCTGCAAATACTTAAGCTATAAATTATGAAGAATATATGAAGAATATATGAAGAATATGTCAGAACAACTAATATCACCTGCATTAAGACATGCCTGCATCTAGCTGAAGGTAACCTTAAAGCATGAGTGAATGTGTATGTGTGTACATACTGCGCGTACTTACAACTGTGTGTGTGTGTGTAAATATATATCTATACAGACACACATACACTTACACATTCACAGACGCACATACGCATAAATATTCGATATTAAATAAAAGCAGCTCCAGTATATCATTAACCACATATATTTAACGTATATGCTTAGTGTATTTGCACGTTGAGGTGCTATTGGTGGGGGGTATATACCCTACCGTTCCAATAGCAGTCCACCCCCACCAGCAAGAACACGAACCATATAGGTTAAGTATATCTGGTTAGTGATATATATATATGTGTGTGTGTGTGTGTGTGTGTGTGTTTGCCCTCTCACTATCGCTTGACAACCGACGGTGGTGTGTTTACGTCCCTATAACTTAACGTTTTGGCAAAAGCGACCGATAGAATAAGTACTAGGCTTCCAAAGAATAAGCCTTGGGGTCGATTTGCTCGACTAAAGGCGTTGCTCCAGTCGAATGACTGAAACAAGTAAAAGAGTATGTGTGTGCGTGTCTGTGTCTGTGTATATATGTATATA
>NC_069002.1:36111773-36113951 GCF_001194135.2 Octopus bimaculoides | reverse complement strand
TATATATATATATATATATATATATATATATATATATCGCTGGCCACATTGCATGTGCGTCAATTTAGCATTCGAATGACGCCAACCCGCTGGCTAAGCGTGTTGGCTAACATTTCCCCTGATCGGAGTGGTTTACACATTTACACTGAATAGACTGGAGCAATCTGAAACAAAACGTTATGCTCAAGTACGCAACGCGCCTCTCGATGCGGGAGTCGAACCCGGCAGTCTAGCGACGGTGAGTGCAGCAGGCACTCTAGGCCACACGCATGTACATGTGCGTATACACATGCACTTACACACACGTACATAATCGACTGTGATTAAAGATATAAAAATAATTTCAAACCAAACCGAAACGTACAGATCCCCTAACTACAGACATGCTCTACCACTTACACGTGCCGTAACATGCATACGTCCTCCATCAAAAAAAAAAAAAAAAAGTGTCCCTCACACACTATCTTCAGATTATTATTTCAGAGCAAAATACAGCATATTCATTCTGGCAAATTAGTTGATTGATTGATCGATCGATCAAACGATTAGTGAAGAAATCGATTATACAATTCATCCGTTAGTTAACTAGTTGACTATAATAATAAAGAGAAAAGTAAAGAAAGAGAACCAATGAGTGTAATTTTATTGGCAAAAGTAATCCTCCCAGGTACAACAGCTGTTTCAACGCACGATTTCACATCAAGAGTCTTGCAAAAAAATACAAAATGAATGTGTATGCATATACATACATATACACATTTATACATGCACACACACATATGTAAGTATGTGTGTAAATATATATATATGTGTATATATATATATGTGTATGTGTATATATATATATATATATCTGATATATCCGTATATGCGTATGTATGTGTATCTGCAGGTTGATGTGTATGTATAAACAAGCCTATATGTACATATATATGTATATGAATATATGCATATATAGATACAAATATGCATATGAGTATGTCAAAAGATGGATCGATACATCGATAATTACAGCAGTAGATAAGATATCAAGATAAATAATACAATTACTAGACAAGTTGTATGATGAGAGATAAAGGGTTTAACCGATACGTTACATAATGCATTAAATTGAAGACAAAAGAGGATGATGATAAAATGATGGAAAACCGGAAAATGCTTTTTGATATATTTTTTCAATAAATTTCAATGATTTTTCCATAAAAAAATATTTTACTTTCCATTTTTTTTGTACGTTGTATTGTGTTTGTTTATAATTCGACAGTTACGTTCTGGTCATAATATTACGTATTTTCCATTTTTATTTTTTTGTCATCATTGAAACGAGGTAATGCATTCCAGTCTTTAAAATCTTATTTGTTATGAATACAGAGATAGAGTTAGTAATGTGAAGTGCTACTTTACCATAAAACATATTGAGAATGAATTCTAAGTAGGTTTAGAAATCAACTGAAAGGGAATCAAAACTGGAAAGGAAATAACTCAAAGAAATGGATACAATACAGATTTAAAAGATTTAAAAGAACGTAAAATAAAAAGAAAATTCAAAGCAAAATGTTTTTTTCTTCTCATTTTTGTTATATTGTTTCAGCTACAAAACGAAATTAAATGAAGTTGAGCTGATATTATTTGATTTTAGGAAATTTGTTTGTGCATATATTTACACACATTTATATGTACGTAAGTATAGGTATATATTTATACACGAACACACAAAAACACACATATGTACAAATATACGCGCACACACACACGCCCGCAGCTGCATACACAAACACACACACACATGCGCATACACACATATATATCATATATATGGCAAAGTAAGAAGAATTGCGTAAACAAATTCATTACGTAATTCCTGTTCCCTTGTCAATATTTTATCTTACGCATTGTACCCGTCGAACAATTTATTTTGAAGCATGTGTATATTGAGTTCTAACAACAGGTTACTAGTATCGTTATGCCTAAGCGAAATCATGATGTATATACAGACATGCAAGAAGTAAATAGACATGCAAGAAGTATATAGACACACGCAATAAGCAAATAGACACACGCAATAAGCAAATAGACACACGCAATAAGCAAATAGACACACGCAATAAGCAAATAGACACACGCAATAAGCAAATAGACACACGCAATAAGCAAATAGACACACGCAATAAGCAAATA
>NC_069002.1:36103547-36110582 GCF_001194135.2 Octopus bimaculoides | reverse complement strand
TGCAAGAAGTATATAGACATGCAAGAAGCATATAGACATGCAAGAAGCATATAGACATGCAAGAAGTATATAGACATGCAAGAAGCATATAGACATGCAAGAAGCATATAGACATGCAAGAAGCATATAGACATGCAAGAAGTATATAGACATGCAAGAAGTATATAGACATGCAAGAAGCATATAGACATGCAAGAAGCATATAGACATGCAAGAAGTAAATAACTACATCCCAAAGATGGAGCCTTGTATCTTTGTTGGAAACCGGCTCTCTCCTCAGTGGAAGATTTATAACAAAAAGTGGAAGAGACATACATACGAGAAGTTAGAAAGGATAACACTTGAATACGAAAAGTAGAACAGCTTCCTTTTCGGAGTTGAAGAAGGCTTCCACAGACTATTACTCAGAGGTGCACCCAACTACCATCAGACAGACGTGAGTATTTAGAACAAGGCAATGGCTTAAATATTTTTCTAAGTATTTATGAATACCAACTCATTGAATAAATATTTTAAATCTGGTACGACAAAACAATTACACTTCAAAATAAGGGGAATATGTTGGAGGAAACGATTGATCGTAAAGATTAAAATAAATTATTTTGTCTATCACATATTGAAAGATATTTTAAAGTGGTTTTGCTGGAGAAAATGTATGAATCTACTGCTTCTAAATTCAATGGTGTGAAATTATAATGAAAATTCATCATATATAAAATACTTTATGCAAGTATTATATTACAGTTTTATCTTCTTTCAGATTGATCGTACAAGGTGACCACATGGTCTGGGAACATGGAGTAAATAAAATCATAACATAAACAATTAAATATAAGAAATAATTTTTTAAAGTATGTGTTAATCCCCATGTGTGTACATGGAGTAAATAAAATCATAACAAACAATTAAATATAAGAGATAATAATTTTTTAACGTATGTGTTAATCCCCATGTGGGTACGTGGAGTAAATAAAATCATAACATAAACAATTAAATATAAGAAATAATAATTTTTAAAAGTTAAAGTATATGTTAATCCCCATGTATCGAGACTTTGAGGACACCCTGTATAATTGCTTATATTTTGGTTCAAAGAATGCCATACAGGAGATACTTTTGGCTGTGATGTTTGTGCCCCTTCGATCTACCCCCAGCTGAAAGATGGATGAATGTGTAACATCCCTTTCATCTTTCTAGAAATATTTTCATTTTGATAATTAAAAGATGCTTCTTAAAGGTAATGCAGTCATTAAATAATGTATGACATATGTCAGGTGTGGCTCATGTACGAAGCGGAAGGCTCTATAATGATATGATGTCTCTTCTCCATATAGGTAATGACGTACTGTAAGCATTTTTCGTGTGCTTATGTCAGCGAACAGTGATATAGAAAACAACTGTAGTATATATTGAGCACACAAGAATATACATTCAGAAGAGCATATATGCATCTATGTACACACACACACACACACACACATATATACACATACATACACATATATATTAGTATATGTATGTACAAGGTGTGTACATTTATACATATATATGTATATATGCACAAATATATATATATATATATATATATACACAAATATATATATATATATATATATACACAAATATATATATATATATATATATATATATATATATATACACAAATATATATATATATATATATATATATATATATATATATATTCATGCATATACTAATATACAGCCGTATGCATACATGTACACATACAAATATATACACACGTATATTTGTAAGGTTGTTCCACATAAAATGGCCACTTAGAAATAAATAAGTAAAAACTGTTTATACTCATTATTTATTTATCAAATTAAGCTCCATTAGCTCCTATAACTTTTTGCCATCGCCGTGGGACACAACATATTACTTCTTTGAAAAAAAAGTAATATCTTTTGAAGCTATAAATTGTTCAAGTGCTGTCATTACTTTTTTTTATAAACTTTTCTTCATGTATGAATGCTTAAGGTGACAAATATGTCTTACAGTAAATTTAGTGACACACCTGAAGAATTTAGAGGGTGATACGATATTTCAAAATTAAGCTGCTGCAATTCAGCATTGGTCTGATTTAAGATGTGGGGTCGGGCATTATCATTCGAGAGTAAAGGTAGAGACCCTTGTCTGATTATCAAGGACCGGTTATTCCTGGCTAATTTGGAATTAATTCCTTAATTTCCTAGCTGCAGGATTGAAATGACTGATCTTTCTTGGCTAGAGAAACGACTACTACGAAACAGTCACAGCTGTTCTAACATACTCAGTCATATTTGATTATATATATATATATATATATATAAGCAAATATAATTTTATATATATATATATATATATATAAATATAAAAGAACTAGTTCTAATATATATCTAAGAGATCAACGCAGTAGTTGTACTGACAAGTAATATTCGTAGCCACTTTAATATAGCTGTCCGTTCGAACGGACTCTACTGCGATTTTTTAACCGATGAAATTGCGAGTAGCGGAGCGAACCCCTACCGTCTCCTAGCGGCCAGCAGACCAGTCCCGATTTCGGGCTCTTTCTGGCACTCCTCAGTACTGGACACCTTGTCTGCTAGAAATGATAGCAGAGAGAGAGCGAGAGAGAGGGAGGGAGGGAGGGAAAGAGGGAGAGACCTGTAATGAGTGCGAGGACACTTAATCATCAGTATATTATTCTTCAAACCAGTTAAGGTTTTTCATTTCTTTGAGGTCCACCATGATTGACAAAGTGTTAACATTTGAAATGAAAAGTCATGAGGTCATTGTCAACAACACTCAGCCTTACTTTTCTATGCACTGTCAATTTACATAGACCATCCTACGGCAAAATATACCGCATACCTCCTAGTCCATCATTGAAACTAGAAAATAATATTAGAGAAGTCTGATACCCTGTAATTTATTTTTTTCTGCAGGGTATTTCGCGAAAGCATACGTCAGAATATTCATCTAAATACATTGGGATCCGTATTCACCTCCTTCCACTATTAATTTTACAAAACATTTTCCTTTTACTACACCCCGATCTGCTCAAATTGATCAATATAATTTTACGTAATTACCTATTTTAAAATTTAGCTTCATCTCCTCGCTTCTAAATGTTCCCCCAGTATATTATCTTATAATTAACTTCATGGTTTTGTTTCTTAAGGATTATAATTTATCTAGATTTGAGCGTTGATTTAAACTTTCTGTTTAAAATCTGCTTTCAGGTACGCATATAATTTAATTTTATTTTAAATTATCCAGTTAGCTTTAGCATTCTCCAGTGATAGGTTCTTTTCATCGTTTACACATTACGCTGCAGTTTGTCTTTATATCTTTTATTTCTCGTCACACCATTCTTTATTAATACGAGGAGTTCATATTAGATGCGTTCAATAGCAAGTTACTGTTTCTTCTTCACTCTGTTGTTGGCTACTTCTCTGCCTTGGTTATCATGACTTTAAGTCGTTTGTTTACCCTAACCCTTCTCAATTCCTAGTTTTATAACACTTCCTTGTAGAAGTACAGCCATCTTACACTAACGAACAAGTCATCTCATTTGTTCTTCCTTTCTCTATCACTCCTACTGTACATTTTCCCGCTTTCTACATTTTTTAGCCTCTATTACCTCGCCACCTAACATCTGTTTCCGTCTTACACTTTACATTTCTATGCCTAGCTAACACACTTCTCCTGGCCTTTATTTATTGTCCCATCTCTCTCTTCCTTCTAGATTCTTTCCTACTCTAGGCACAAGGCCCGAAATTTTGGGGGAGGGAACCAGTCAATTAGATCTACCCCAGTACGCAACTGGTACTTAATTTATCGATCTCAAAAGGATGAAATGCAAAGTCGACCTGGGCGAAATTTGCGATCAGAACGTAAAGACAGGCGAAATACCGCTAAGCATTTCGACCGGCGTGCTAACATTTCTGCCAACTCGTCACCTCATATATTCCGTATATATTCCTTCTATATTAACCCATCTTTTACTCTGTCTCGCATTTTTCATCTAATTTTTCAATGCCAGTATCTTACCTTCAATATTATCCGCTCGTGGCATTTTCCAATTACCCTTCTGAAGATAGTGTTTTCTGTTAGACACCAAAGTGTTAACATTCATGTATGTTGATAATATGCTTGCTTTATAATTTTGAGTAATGTTGGTTTTAAATTTTGACTCAAAGCCAGCAATTTGAGGGGAGGAACTTAGTCGATTACATCGATCCCAGTGCACAACTGGTACTTATTTTATCGACCCTCAAAGGATGTAGGGCAAAGTCGAGCTTGGCGGAATTTGAACTCAAAGCTTAAGAACGAACGAAAAATGCCGCTAAGCATGTTACCCGGCGTGCTAATGATTCTGTCAGTTCGCTGTCTTAATATTTTCGCGTAACATTGGTGCATAATGTACACTTGGCATGATATGCAATAAAATATCAACCTATCACTGAAAATTCGAAGCATTGTAAGTGTTATATTTACATCATGCGAATATACGTAACATCTCATATAAATGGCTTCCTTGCAAAAATAGCTGTTTACCCATCTTCTGTATTTGATATCTTCTCGAACTTCGTCTCTTTTGGCCAACTCATATTCTGGACGTACTTTAATTTCAAAAGTTAGTGTTTAAGAATCCCATCCCTCCGAGCTATAATACCGTGCTTAACTGTACGATACTTGCACTAGCCGCTTTACTCAGCCATACCCCAAAACAAACGCATGCACTTACATATACACACATACGCTCTAAACACACATATACGCATACACACGCACATATACATACATAAATACATACATACATACATAAATGCACACGTATATGGATATATGGATGGACGGATGGATAAACGGACGGACGGGTGAATGGATGGATGGATGGACAAACGGACGAATAGATAGATGGATGTACTCTCGAGTGTAAAATATGAAATGATTGGACTGTTTACGAAAGTTGCTATAGTATATTCACACCACTGTATCACTCAGCATAAATACACGCCTATATGCTTGCATATATACATAACTCTTATATCTAGCAATATATGTGTTTGTAACACATACAGGTACAATTAGTGACGACTCAATTTCCCCTATCGCCTATACGGTTTATAAATGCGCCCAGCTTCCCACATTAATTTTATATTATGTGTGAGTATAAATAATATATGTGTGTGTGTGTGTGTGTGTGTGTGTGTGTGTGTGTGTGTGTGTGTGTGTGTGTGTGTGTGTGTGTGTGTGTGTGTGTGTGTGTGTGTGTATATATATATATATATATATATATGGTCGGATGGAATTTGTGGAGAATATGAGTTTTCGTGGACTGTTTACGGGCGATGTGGGGGTTTATGTAAATGCCTACACACCTACTGTTTATAAAAGAATAAGTAGTTTCTTGAAGTAGGAGATATTGATTTGTGTCAAAGAATACAGATTCTCAGCTATCAGATAAAAATGCGAGAAAGAAAAAAAAAGCAACTGAGAGACGGATAGGGAGAGAAAGAGAGAAAAAGAAAAAATATTTAAATGACTCCTGTAGGAAATCTTTAGAATGCTTTACAATGGAGAGAGTAGACGCTGTGTAAACTACGAGAATTTTCGCCCCAACATTATCGAGGAGCAACGCATAATGCAAAAGAATCCAACACACTCTTAAGTAAGTATTGACAGTAACAATACAATGTATCAATAGAATATAAACAGGATTTACGTAGAGGTGAAGACAAATAATAATAATAAGAAGAAGAATGATAATAATAGATGATGGTGATGGTGATGATGAGGAGGATGATGATGATGACTCTAAACAATAGAATTCGATAGAAACATCGAACGTTAACCCCGGAGAACAGAATGCTATAAAGGAGTTGGAACCCGCGGAGGGCTAGAAATACTGAGGAGTATTTGAATGTGATGGAATCAAACATTCAATGATGAGGGAAAAGATCGGTGAAGAAGGTTATCGCAGGATCAGGGCAATACTCAAGACAGCGCTAAACGCAAGAAACAGGACCGAAGCGATCAATATTTTAGCCATTCCGGTCGTAACTTACAGTTTCAATATTATTCACTGGACAATTACTGAAAACTGTAAGCTTGACAGAAAAATGCGAAAACTGTTGACAATGAATAGAATGCACCGCTCCGAGGCAGATATTGAACGATATTACTTGCCAAGAAAACAAGGTAGAGGTGGACTTTTACAACTGGAATTGACAATGGTGATTATGGCAAATAGCCTAAATACTTAACTGAGAAACTCTCATGATTGGATATTAAGACCATGGAAACAAGAAAACGTCATGGTGTATTTACGTCCCCGTAACTTAGCGGTTCAGCAAAAGAGACTGATAGAATAAGTCCTGGGGTCGATTTTCTCGACTAATGGCGATGCTCCAGCATAGCCACAGTCAAATGATTGAAAGAAGTAAAACAGTATATACATATATATATATGTGTGTGTGTGTGTGTGTGTGTGTGTGTGTGTGTGTGTGTGTGTGTGTGTGTGTGTGTGTGTATACAAACAAAGATACATAGGAATGCATGATGGTATACATTAATCCTGTCATTCACACCAACAAAACTTGCCTGACATAGATTGCATATCACGTCATGCGTTTCCACCACCACCGGCGTAACCAAATATATATCACGTGATTATAGCTCGCTCCCTTTTTATGTTTATAAGCATGGATTGAAGTTGTGTTGGAAGTTTATGAATATTTTGATAACAATAGCGACTTTCGCTTTACACACACGAACGCACACACATACACATAATTGTATAGGGGAGGAAAAAAACAAATAGAACGATTGATAGACTGACAGATAGACAGATAAAGAGATAGATAAACTGGGAGGGAGAGAGAGAGAAAAACAGAACAACAGAATAGCGTATTCTTTGCCATTGTTCATTCTCCTTCGTAGTTTCTACGGATTTTATTCAAACACACACTAGTGTATATATACATATACACACACACACACACACACACACACACACACAC
>NC_069002.1:36097914-36103537 GCF_001194135.2 Octopus bimaculoides | reverse complement strand
CACACACACACACACACACACACACACATATATATGTATAAATATATATACATATATGTGTGCAGATTCAAGTGGGCTATGCTCAGCACGCCTATTAGACATGTGATATTACAAACGTGACAATATCATCCTTTTCACAATGCAGCTGCATGTTTTTCCCACCCAGCTGGACGTTGTACAGTTTAACATACAATAGACTTTAGAATAATGATGGTGAATGCGTTAGCCTCAAATAACTGATTAAACTTCACTATATGTAAATAATGTATGTCTTTTTCTCCAGTGCGCAAATTCACTCACATATATTGTTTCATTATTTTACATACAACTTGCACCACGGGACAAATCCTTCCTTGTCTAATGAGTACGGGGTGTGGTGGGGTGTGGTTGGTTGTCAAAAGTTTCGGAATCTTCGAAATTATCGCTTCCAATTGTGGGGCCGAGTGGCACTGAAGCTAGCAATGATTGCACGAGTATTGTTAATACTCTCACTACCTTCCTGTTATTCATGGCCCACCATGTCAAACCGGAGTGGGGGTGAGGGCAGTTGAAATCACCTTAATCAGGTCTGTCTCTTGTTTTTATCTTTTTTTTACTTGTTTCAGTCATTTGAGTGAGGCATTACTCCATAGTAATGCCCTTATATAAATATAAATAAATATATTCTAGGGTATAAATGACGTTTTTTTTCCTTTATGAGGTTTTCTTTTTTCACGCTAGCTACTTGATAAATTCCCGAAAACGCAATGCAAAATCTGAGTGTTGCCCTTCGATCATTAAGTGGCAAACAAATTTTGTTATTATTGCTAATACTGTTCGTTTTGCTAATATTAGAGTTAGTTTTGTCGGGGTGGCTGTGTCATTAATATTTTGCTTCCCAACCACATAATCCCGTATTCAGTCCTCCTGCGTCGTATCTTAGGCAAGCGGCATGGGCCGACCAATGCGTTGTGGGTGGATTTGGTGGGCGGAAACTGAAAGAAGCCCGTCGTATATATGCATAAATATGTATATATGTCTTTGTCTCCTAACCCCATCACGACCGGTTTGGGTTTCTTTATGTCACTGTAACTTACGAGTTTGGCAGTTGAGAGAAAACCCAACTATAAAATAATACTTGGATCGATTCGTTCGACTAAAACCTGTCATAGCGGTGCCCCAGCATGGTCGCCTGTCAAATGACTCAAACAGGAAAACGAAGAATCCTATTGTTTACGCTTTTGTTCATGCTATTATTATTGTCATTGTTAATACTCTCATTCATGCAGTTGCTGTTTTCCTGTGTTCAGATATTAAATTTCTCTTTTTAATAATTTTTAGTTTCTATAATGAAAACTAATTTCAGTTTTCTGTCAGCTGGGAATGAACAATCTTTCAGTTAAGTTATTAGGTTTGTGCAAAAATAATTCTAATTTTTTATACTTATTTTAGAATAAACTATGTCCACGCAATATATCATTTGGAAGCGCGGATTTCGGTTTATTGATTTATAGAAATAGTGTTTTTCTTTAAGTGTTTCTTCTTGTTTATTTTAGGCTGTCAAATTAATGACGGAAAAACTCCAGTGATTTTATTGTGCGAGTTAAAAATGGAACGCAAAATTGAGAAAACTGGTCCCAATTTGACAATAACTTTTGCCAAAGAACCTTCAACAAACACCTTTCGATACTGGTTCCAAAATTCTGGAGTTGGAGATGAGTGTCTTGAAGGTTACGTAGAATTGTTTGCCCTTACTGAAGAAGACCTCACCAGATTAACAAACAGACAAAATAATGTTGAGCATTCAGCAAGATTTCGACATTTTGTTCTGTACTAGAGTCAAACATTTTCGACGCACCACTTCCTTACGAGATTAACAGAAATAATAGGCAAAGGCGGCGAGCTGGCTGAAACGTTAGCATGCCGGACGAAATGCTTGGCGGTATTTCGTCTGCCGCTACGTTTTGAGTTCAAATTCCGCCGAGGTCGACTTTGCCTTTCATCCTTTCGAGGTCGATAAATTAAGTACCAGTTACGGACTGGGGTCGATGTAATCGACTTAATCCCTTTGTCTATCCTTGTTTGTCCCCTCCATGTTTAGCCCCGTGAGGGCAAAAAAGAAATAAGAAATAGGAAAACATCCAATGCAAGGTCATCCTTTCTACTATGAATACAAGGCTCGAAGCTTGAGGGTAGGGAGCTATACAATTGCACTGTGTTGACCCCAATGCTTAACTCAGCATCATCATCGTTATCATCCCCATCATCTCTAAGGAGAGATCATTCGATGGTGATTTACAGCTAAACAACAGCAATAACAACACCAACAATAGGAACAAAATTGCTTTAATCACCATAACACTACTCGATAAAGGATGACCTGATTGGTGGTCATATGATAACTCTTATCCATCACCATCCTTGCCTTTGACCAGAGGCCAGCTCCATCAAGAATATCTTAGGGTAGACAATAAAAACGCCAACAGCGCTATGGTGGTTATGTCTCAGTGATACGATGGAGGGGCAAAAATCAATAAGAAAAGCAACAATAACAACGAAGACGAATAGTACGTATTTTGAAAGAGATAATTAAGATGTGTGTGTGTGTGCAAGTGTGTGTGTGTGTGTGCATATATATATATATATATATATATATATATATATATATATATATATATATATATATATGTATACATGCATATATCTACTGCCCATAATCGTACATGTATATATATAATATATATATATATATATACGTATGCATATATATGTATGTATGTATGTATATATAGACATATATATTATATATATATATATATATGTATGTATGTACGTATGCATATATATGTATGTATGTATGTATATATAGAGATATATATGTATATATATATTATATATTATATATATATATATTATATATATACACATTATTTTAATTAAACATCTTCAAACCAATTACATATTAATAGTCTTATGGCCTTTTGCATAATTCAGTTAATTATCCTCATTTCTCGTTAATTACTCAGATCTTAATGACATTGTATAATGGCAGATATCATTCAATGTCGTCTAATTATTGCATGATAACTTAGGCAATGTCAGCTTAGTTGCGGATTCTGACTTGATAGCGTGGATTATTTAAGATATAGTCTCTCACATGGTCCAGGGGCGATTAGTAGTTCAATACAGGTTACAACTATCAGTAGATTAACCCTTTAGCATTACAATTACCATATCGAATATAGTACTTATCTATTCACATTGTTTTTGATTTAACCGTCCATTATCTCGTTCTTTCGATATTTCTTTGAAATGGTTCTTTACTTTTAGAATGACATTGTAGGTAGGTATGAAAAGTCGGACCTGGCCAGTTTCATCATTGCACAGAATATTTAGGTCATGTATGGCCAGTTTAAATGCCAAAGGATTAAACACGTGCAAAACAAACAGGAATCAGTGAGGGTGTGTCTCTTTGTGGTTATTCAGTTTGCTAAAAATAGCAGTCATGTTTATTTCTAAATCGCTCTGTAGAGTCTCAAATAAATAAGCGAGACATTGATAACACTGGTCAACACGACTTTTGGTGCTAAGAAACAAAACACGTCTTTTTTTTTTTTTTGCTAATTTGATGGTGCTGATTCCGAAAATAACCTTAGTTTTTCATGGTTAACTACCGTTTTTGCTGTAATGAAATTGCTCATTTTTGAAAAAAGGATCAATTTCTGATCTTGGCTGATAGCAAAATTTAGTTAAAAATGGTTGTAGAAACCCATGAATTTTCAGGTAGGCCGAGCAATTTATGTCAGCCACCTGAAATAAACTATTTTTATAATAGAAAAAACGTGTTTTTGAGTCAAAACTTAAAATAGAAGTACCGAATTTTTCCAACTTATTGCCAAAATTGAAATTAACTGATAAAATTTATCAGTTGTACGGTTTAGTAAACCTGGTAATTAAGGTGACATAAAAAAATGTTCTGAGTATAAAACTGCAGATAGAGTTCTCCAGTATTGTGAGAAGAACGAGGTTAGAACGAGGCTAGAGATTGCAGCAGGGCACCGATTCCCCGCCTGACTGACACTCTCAGTCTAGACCAGTGGTTCCTAACTGGGGTCTATATGACTCTTGGGGGTCCATATAAGATTTTTTTGGGGGTGGGGTGCAAGCAAGCAAAATAGTGAATTGTGAAACCAGAGTGGTATATTAAATGTCCATGAAAATATTTTCCTCTAAGTGTATTTATTGCAAGAAACAAGTAGATTTTTTTTTCTCAAACGTATTAAATATTCTTATTTCTTTATTGCCCACAAGGGGCTACACATAGAGGGGACAAACAAGGACAGACAAAGGGATTAAGTCGATTACGTCGACTCCAGTGTGTAACTGGTACTTAATTTATCGACCCCGAAAGGATGAAAGGCAAAGTCGACCTCGGCGGAATTTGAACTCAGAACGTAGCGGCAGACGAAATACCGGTGGACATTTCACCCGGCCCTCTAACGATTCTGCCAGCTCACCGCCTTTCAAACGTATTAAATATTCTTACTTGCACAAATTAATGCGTGTAAAGAATTTTCTATAAAATTAGTTCTTAAGCATCGAATGACTGCTGGCATCCACCAGGGTAAAGTAATAATAAAAGGATTTCTGGAGTAACACTCTTCGACAAGGTGCGTAGCACGGAGATCAGGATGTCTCTACTCCTCCACATTGAAGAACCAGAGCTCCGGTGCTTCAGACGTAATTAGGAGATCGCAGGAAAGAATCGTAAGATTGATTCTTCAAACCGAGTCAACCAGCAAGAGAACTAAGGTGAACGATGAAAGAGATGGTTTGATAATGTCCATAATCTCAGTTACTGCCGTTTAGGAAGACACCCGAAGAATGTAATAACGGTAGCTTCTGATCGGATCGCATGTAAGAGGTACTGAATGACACTATCCCCACAACACCCCCAAAGATTAGTGGGTGGATGGATGGATGGATGAGAAGTGTAATTTAGTGGGATTTCAAGCCATTAAGGTAAAGTAGTATTGAACTTGCTCTTTCGGCGCTAACGATTGTGCCACCGCGTCTGAAGCTATTTCTTAAATTTGATACATGTTTCGCAAGATAATGGGATTTAGAATATTGACATCTCTTCTTAGAGGTACCCAGATGTCAGTTGCAAAATCTGCAAATAACAAGCAAAGGACTAATTAGAAGTTATAACAGACACAGATGCTTCAACATTTAATAAGTGGGTTTTCATATTGGTTCTTCAACATACGCGCACAGGCGCGCAAACACACACATACACTTATCCAAACAAACGCAATGCATATATATATATATAAATGTATACACATAGACTACATATATATGTGTGTGTGTGTGTGTGTGTGTGTGTGTGTGTGTGTGTGTGTGTGTGTGTGTGTGTGTGTGTGTGTGTGTGTGTGTGTGTGTGTGTGTGTGTGTGTGTATACGTTTATATGTATATATATGCATATAAGTATGTATGTATATATATGCATATAAGTGTATGTATGTATATATATATATATGCATATAAGTATGTATGTATATATATATATATGCATATAAGTGTATGTATGTATATATATATATGCATATAAGTGTATGTATGTATATATATATATATGCA
>NC_069002.1:36095293-36097904 GCF_001194135.2 Octopus bimaculoides | reverse complement strand
ATATATATGCATATAAGTGTATGTATGTATATATATATATATGCATATAAGTGTACGTATGTATATATATATGCATATAAGTGTACGTATGTATATATATATATATATATATATATACACATATACATATAAATACATACATAATTGAATATATGAATATATATGTATACGCGCATATGTATATATCTGTATATATACATTTGTATATATCTATATGCATATATGTCTGTCTGTCTGTCTGTATGTATTTATATTAGTATTCATATCTAGCGAGATACACACAAACTCTCTTGCCCCATCACTCTCTCTCTCTTTGTCTCTCCCTCCCTCTCTCTCTCTGTCTCTCCCTCCCTCTCTCAATGATTCGCTTGCATGCATCTGCACATAGTCGCATACATAAAGAGACACAAGCCTGTCTTACGAAAGTACACACATCAGAATGTGTGTACGTGAGTGTGTGTGAGCGTGCGTGAGTGTCTGTAATCGCGTGTATGTGTGTGTGTGTGTGTATGTGCGTGTGTGTTTGTGTAAAATATATCCTTTTAACTTTCAATCTTTTAGTGGAGAAAGCTATAAATAACATGTATTGCATTTCTTGAAAAAAGTTATTGAATAGGCAAAAGGCTGAAGGCTACATGCTGTTTCGTATCATGCAGATAACCTGGGATCTTTTTCTACTGTCGCATTTGGAAATGATCCCTTTGAGGGTACCTTCTTAATATTTACCATATTAATTTTTACATTTCTTTGCAAATTACTTTATACCATTTTGGTTAAATTCGTATCGATGGTACTCTTTTAAAATGAATTTCAATCAGGATCATAGATACTGAATACTGTATCAATACAAAAGGGCCATTTTAACAATGGAAACGGTAAGGGATATTCATTCTGTCTAACGACATGAAACTTTAAGTGTCCGGACATGCCAACGTTGTTTTGGTCAGTTTCGCCTCGGAAATGTTTCTCTCGCAGATTCCTCTCCATCTGGACGACTAATTTCCGTCATCACTGAGAGTTTAAAGATATTGAAGAAAACCCATATCAAACTGCACGAAAAGTAGCAAAACAATTCAATTCAAGTTACACTTCGGTCATCAATCGCCATCACGAAATCAAAGAAGTTTCTAAAGTTGGTTAGTGGGTCACTCCTTTTCTGATTACAGTCCAGCTAAATCAAGGTGTTGCTTCCTGATTGCCGGATAGACTTGCAGCCGATACTTTCTTGAGTAGAATCATCACAAATGATGATAATAATCATATCCAAAAAGGTGGGGAGCTGGCAGAATCGTTAGCACGCCGGGCGAAATGCTTAGCGGTATTTCGTCTGCCGTTACGTTCTGAGTTCAAATTCTGCCGAGGTCGACTTTCTCTTTCATCCTTTCGGGGTCGATAAATTAAGTATCCGTTACGCATTGGAGTCGATGTAATCGACTTAATCCCTTTGTCTGTCCTTGTTTAGTCTCTTGTGGGCAATAAAGAAATATGAATCGTTAGCATGCCGAGCACAATACTTAGCAGCATGTCGTCCGTTCTGAGTTCAAATGCTGTCAAGGTTAACTTCGCCTTTCATTCTTTAGGTATTGATAAAATAAGTACCAGTTGAGCACTGGGATCGATGTAATTAACTCAGCTTCTTCTCCGAAATTGCTGGTCTTGTGTCAATTTAAATCAATAATCATACCCAACTTAAACTACAATGGTTAACCCACAATGGTTAAGGAGAGTACTGTTATCGAGCGGGTATATTGCAAAACAATTTGCTGAGAATACGTCCATCATCGGTCAATTGTAAAAAGGTGTTGCCCTCACTCAATATTACAACTCATTCACGATGGTTATCGTACGAATTATGGAAGCTTTTGCATCATCGTCCGTACTCTCCTGAGGAAGCTCCAGCTTTTCTAAACACAGCAACATTATTTAGCAAGCAACAGGATATTCATCGTGAAGAGGCTGAAAGTGATAATGAGTGTTTCTTTTCTTCGAACCTGAGGAATTTTACGCCGAACGGATTAACAATTTGCCTAATAGATAAGATTATATTATCAATAATGAATAGAAATATTATCTTGTGTAAATATGTCAATTAAGACTAAACAAGCGTCTATGTGTTTCTCACCTTGAAATGCAACGGCAATTTTCGTCCCAGGCCTTCTGTCTGTTTGTCTGTCTGTCTGTACGTATGCTTATCTATTTAGCTATATATCTATCTATTAATACGTGTACATATATGCATGTTCATATCATTTATTTACATATATATCGTATGTGTAAACTTATATATATATATATATATATAGGCATAGGAGTGGCTGTGTGGTAAGTAGCTTGCCCACCAACCACATGGTTCCGGGTTCAGTCCCACTGCGTGGCTTCTTGGGCAAGTGTCTTCTATTAAAGCCTCGGGCCGACCAAAGCCTTGTGAGTGTATTTGGTAGACGGAAACTGAAAGAGGCTCGTCGTATATATATATATATATATATATATATACATACATATATATATGTGCGTGTATATGTTTGTCCCTCCAACATCACTTGACAACCGATGCTGGTGTGTTTACGTCCCCGTTACTTAGCGGTTCTGAAACATGTAAAAGAGTATATAT
>NC_069002.1:36090505-36095210 GCF_001194135.2 Octopus bimaculoides | reverse complement strand
TATATATATATATGTATGGGTGTGAAGGCGCATGGCTCTCTCTATCTTTCAAGCGCCGAAGACACTGGGTAAGGAAAAGAGAAAGAGCGGCACCCCAGGTTAAAGGACGTCTTCATCTACATAAAGTCTTTTTACCTGTTTGAACGTTTAAACCCAAACCAAGCAGTAACAAAGGATTTTTATTGCGAGCAGCTTGAGCGGCTTAAATCAGGGCGAGAAGAAGAACGACTACCTTTTGTTTGAAGACAAAAGGTGTTCTTCCGTCATGATAATGCTCGGCCACATACAGCGAGGATGACATTCCAAAGGTAGTACAGTCTGAACGCGAAACGGTGACCGACCCACCGTATTCGCCGGACATTGTCCCATCTCATTATCATTTATTCGGCAGTCTTCAAAATCACTTGGATGGAAATGTATGAATTCTGTAGAAGTGGTGAAAACAATACTGAAGTATTTTTCGGACCAATGAATTTTGGAAGAAGGATCTTGCAACTCTACCAGATAGATGGAAGAACATTGTAGAAAATGAAGGAGAGTATATTTTAAATTTAAAAAAGAAGTTTGTTAATCTTAATCTTGAAAAATAAAAGAATTATAGAAAGACCGCATTATTGAACGGATGATCCAATACATACATATCACCTATAATATAAGTGTTTGTGTGTGTGTGTGTGTGTGTGTGTGTGTGTGTGTGTGTATGCCCACAGAAAAAGACACACTGGGATTGACAGACTGACAGGCAGACAGACTCAACTTTCGTTGAAAATTAATACAGATGCATGTTAATCTTCTCAAGGATAACAACGGTGATGTCAATAACTATGGCGACAATGTTGACGACGACGACGATGACGGAGACGACGATAATTATAGGAATGATGATGATGATGAAAAATATGGTAATTATACGTTAAGGAGTGTAGGCAAAATGGCAGATGTCGCTTTCGTAATGATGTTTTTGTTGTTTGTATGACTTGTTCTTGGTGTTGTTATTGTTAGTGGTGGCGCTGGTGGTGGTCGTGGTGCTGGTTGATGCGGTGGCGCTGGTGCTGGTGAGGCAGTATATGGATTCTGCCGTTGCTATTGTTTCATTTGTGGCTTTTCCTACTGATTCGGTTGCCATTGTTACTTCCGTTCTGCTTCTGCTGTTTATCTTTGTAGGAGGTAACACTGATGGTGTGGTGGATGCGGAGCGGATGGTCGTAGTGGTGTTGGCGGTAGCACTCGGGGACTACTGGGATTGTTGTTAGTGTGTTGTTTTTGCTGTCGTAGTGGTGGTGGTAGTGGTGGCGGCGGTGCTGGTGGTGACGTATTGGTGATGATGGTAATACAGGTGGTTATAGTGGTGGTGGTGGCGTCGGTGTGCGGTAGTGTGGTGGTGGTGGTGATGGTGATAGTGGTGGTATTTGCGTCGATAATGGTGGTGGCGTAGGTAAGGTGGCAGTGGTGGTGGTGTTGTTGGTTGTAGTGGTGCTAGCGGTGGTGGTGGAAGTAGTTTTGGTGGTGGAGATGGTGGTGGTGGTCGTGGTGGTGGCCGTGGTAGTACTGGTGGAAATGTAGCGCTGGTGGTTTGTCTTGGCACTGGTGACGGTGGTGGTTGTTATTGTGTAATTCCAAATCCTTCTGTCAGGTCAATCTTGATCAACGATATCCAGCAACTGTGTCTGAGAAAGCTAACAGAACCGACAGGTTTTCAAGCTAATTCCGTCTTGACAAACGTTGATCCAATCTTATAATGACAACGTCGACGGCAGCGGCGGCTGCGTTGGCGATGATGAGGATAAGGAGGAGGAGAGTGTGGGGGAAGCCAAAAACAATAAGGATACTCTTTTACTTGTTTCAGTCATTTGACTGCGGCCATGCTGGAGCACCGCCTTTAGTCGAGCAAATCGACCCCAAGACTTATTCTTTGGAAGCCTAGTACTTATTCTATCGGTCTCTTTTGCCGAACACTCTCATGCTCATATATATGAAATGTAATATATACATAAGTATTTCTATATGTATATACGTATATACACGCATGTGCATATATTCAACAGAAGCATATGTATGTTCATATCTAACTGTATAAATAATATATATATATATACAAATATATGTATGTACTTGTGTGTGTATACATCTCTCTCTCTCTCTCTCTCTCTCTCTCTCTCTCTCTCTCTGTATATATATATATAAATGCCGACATCATAATTGTTGCTCAATGCTGTGCGAACGCTGTAAAGATTGGAAATAGCTACAACGGCGGTTACGAAGGTGAGACCAGCAAGAAGAGTCACAGTAAGTGTTCTGACTGCGTCTATACGCCGGTGTTCATCCCCGAACCTTTGAACAGGGTCTTAGATTCAATTCACACGACTATATGAAGCTGTTGGAGACTGTGGTCAAATCCTGGACAGAGAAGTTTGCTGCTGGAGAGCCATATGTATAATAACAATATTCGGCTCCTTGCCTACCCCCAGAAGAATTCACAAGTCCGGATCTTGCACCATCAGATTACTAACTTTTCCAAGCCCTGGCTATTTTCCTACATGAACGTAGGTTCAAGAATGTGGATGAGATTGATAACAAGAAGAGGGAAGTTTGTGTCTCTAAACCAGTCAAATGGTTTAAGCGTCTGGCATAGCAATGGCAACAGACAAAAGTATATAATGACATTTCTTCAGTCATTTCGACCAAGGCCTCATCTTTTCAACAAAACGTTTCCCTGACCATCGTTTCTCTTCGAGTCTGATGCCAACTTCCTTGAACCGTCTTGACTAGTTTTGTACCACACGTTCGCTGACAATTCTCGGATTTTTCACATCATTGATTTGTGTTTCCTCTATTCTTATTCTCAGTCCTTTTCTCCACAGGAAGCATAAAATGGTTCTAATTGCAAGTTTTGCATCACTCGTTATCAAAGCTGTAAACTAATTCATGTTTATATGTTATATATATGGCAATAAAAAATAAGCAATTTAGCAACGATTGGACAAGTTGTATCAAATTAATAATATATTGTAGAAATACAAAATTCTTTTCACTTAAGAAAATCCGAAAAAGCTTCTGACTCAACCTGGTACCCAAGCCAGCGGTTCTTAAAGAATTTTCAGAAGAGTTTGTGATGCTCGAAAGGTTCGCAACTTCATACCGAAAACAATTGTTTCTGGTACATGCCGAAAGCTTGAGATTTGAAAATGTGTTTAGTCACTACAATCGATCGCGTACTTGACTAGTACTCTATTTCATCGATCACAAAGGGATGTAATGCAATGTTGATCTGAACTCAGAACGTAATAAAGCTGCAGAAATACCGTGCGTCTTTTTCTTCCAAACCACTAAGGGATCTACCAACTAGTGCTTCTTTCAAACCTAGACTCAGATAATAAGTAATTATATGCTTTGAATTTTTGTTTCATTTTATTTATTGTTATTCATTCATTTATCCAATTATATTGAATTTTTATGGCGAAAAATTCTCAGAATGGAGAGTTTAAATTCCTGCCAACCAACGTCTCGTCGATATGTTGGCTTTTGAATGCGTGAATGTGAAAAGAAATTCAAGGAACTTGCGTCAAACTGGTAGCTAAATAGAGTACAATAAATAAAATATGCCATACAAAATACTGAAGAGAAGTCACCAAGAATGGTTATAAAACGGAACGGGTTGTATTTCAATTGTTATTTCTGTTTGGCGAAGACGTATTTTCTTCTGTTTTCTGCCACTTGTTTCTACTGCTTTTTTTTTTGTCACACAATCATTTCCACTTGAATGTTATACGTTTGGTTGCATTAAAGCTATTCTTTGACGGTAAAAGATAAACGAGCTTGAAATAATAAGATGAAATCGATCAGAAATTTGTTGACCACGAAATCAACAACGTATTGGCTGCAGATAAAACGGTAAAAGATATATGAGCATGTCGACATAATAAAATGGACGATTAAAAAATAATTTCAACCTCTCACTTCATTGGTTTTCTGTTTCAAGATCATTGTTAAATATATGGATTGAGGATTATGCAAATTGATGCAATAAATTCTACCTTGGTCTGTTACACGACTCGATCCAAACCTATTTAATTCTCATCATTAAAGATAAAATTAAGGAATTTCCTTAATACAGTCGAGCGACCTAAATCTACATCAAATTAAATTTTGTCTCCAGCATTAGAAAGATAGATTAGAAAATATAGATTATGTTAGAAAGAATTAAATAGGATAGTCACCGATGGAAAATCTTTAATCACATAACTGTTTGATTAGCTCTCGCCAGGAAGATATATATCATCCCGCCGTTGCTTTGAGCCCTCAAATATTTGACAGAAACATAGGAAGGCTGTCTTCACATACAATACGTTTTGAGCATTACTTGACCTGTCATTGCTCATCGCGATCCAATTCTGACTACAACCGATTTATTATAGAAGAAAAACAGAGAGCGAGAGAGAGAGAGAGAGAGAGGTAGGGTACGACAGACAGATATACATGTACAGAGAAAGAGGAAAAGAAACAGAATTTACTCCTGCACAATACTAGAGCTTTACCCATAGATCAACGAGGGGTTGAAAGGCAAAGCTGATTTTGTTCTGATTAGAACTCAGAGCGTAGAGAGCAGGAACAATTTTCACACTTCAATCCATACAAAACTGAATAATCTGCCAATCGATTGTCTTGTACTGGTGTAAATAAATATAAATGTATATATACACACACA
>NC_069002.1:36088476-36090440 GCF_001194135.2 Octopus bimaculoides | reverse complement strand
ATATATATATATATATATATATATATACATACATATATATACAAGTGGCAACTAAAAAGTTCCTGACTTTAAGGTTATCGCGAAAAGCCTGGCTGGAGGCTAAAACTATTCGAGTTCTTTTACAGGGCTTAGAAAACCGAAGGACCACTGCAATAAGTGCGTGAATGTGTGAGGGGAATATTTTGAATAAAATACTAATTAACTGATTAGCATCTAGTTTCTTTTGCCCAAACCAGGAACTTTTCATCAGCCATCGTATATGTATGTGTGTGTGTGTGTATGACTATATGTGTGTGTGTGTGTGTGTGTGTGTGTGTGTGTGTGTGTGTGTGTGTGTGTGTGTGTGTGTGTGTGTGTGTATATATATATATATATATATATATATATATACACACACACATATGCATTTCACTCCACATGTGTTACACGCGCTACTAATAGTTTCACATACATTACAGACTGCCCCTCCCAGACTGCAACCCCCTTGATTATTATATGTGGGGCACAGTTGGGCGAGAGACCAACAAAACTCCTTGTAACACCAAAGATGAACTGATGTCAAGCATTATGGTAGCATTCACCAACTTCAACAAATTGGCCCTGCAGAAAAGTTGCAGAGGATTCCGAAGTCGTCTGGAGGCTGTGGTTGAAGCCAATAGCGATTTTATTGAATACATTTTCTCTTTAGTATTTCTAGATAGTTTTATGTAATTTGGATAAGTATTTGCCATACACGATATTGAAGAGAAGTCACCAACAATGGTCAGAAAACGGAACGGGTTGTTTTTCAATTGTTTGGCGAAGAGATGTCAGTGTTATTTTCATTTTTGCGTAATTTAAACGACAATTTATTCGCCGCAACCACTCACCCCCTTTTCTCTCTCTCCCTCCATATATACACAGATTTATATATCATATATATAATACACACACACACATATATATACATATGTTAATGCATGAATGTATGGATTTAATGTACTACAGCAACATCGATTATTTGAAATAATCCACTACACTTTTGGTTTCGTTTACGAAATTATATTACAAACTATTCTAGCATCAGTAATACGATTACCATCTCAACCATTAATGCTACTATTACTGCCACGAATACAAGTAGAGCGACTGATGATACTAACAACGCAACAGTTGATACGACACAGCGTAACTAACAAGACCCACGTTCTGTTCTATGTGTATATCGATTGCAATGCGTATGTATATGTATATTATATTATACGTGTGTGCGTGTGTGTGTATGTATACATTTGCAGATATGCACATATATATATATGCATATGTACAAATAAAGATGTAAATATATATATATATAATTATGTAGATTATATATATATATATATATATATATATATATATATATATATATACATATATATATAAAGATATACGTATGTATAAACGCACATACATGTCTACTCATACACGTATAGACATTCACACACACACATACACACACACACATATATATGCTCATATATACATATATATATGTATATATACTCACATATACACGTATATATATATGCTCATATGTGTGTGTGTCTGTCTGTCTATATGTGCTGTTGTATGTTCACCCACAAACTATTGACATTTGCTCTTAAAGAGTATTTACCATTTTCACATAATAAATTCTGTTTGAAATCTGGTAAAAGATGATGTGATTAAAATTCTTCACGAAATCTAATGAGTTAACTGATGCCAACGTTCATTTGATTGTAGTTTAGCAAAGAATGTATCAATGCTATTGAAAGACTGGTAATTTTCCAATATACATACATGTATGCTTATAAATACATATACACACATACATAAATGTACAATGTACATGTCTGTGTGTGTATATATATATATACATGAATACATACATACATACATATATATATATATATATATACATATATATATATATATATATATATATATATATATATATATATATA
>NC_069002.1:36080492-36087013 GCF_001194135.2 Octopus bimaculoides | reverse complement strand
TAATAATAATAAGTATGATAAAAAAATTTTCAGACAAATACATGACAAAAACACCTGGACTTACAAATATATATAACATACAGAAAATTGCACTGCTGGGCACTGCACACATCCTACGCAAAACACTTTCAATACAGTAACCATAAGAGCGTCACAGCAAGCCACAGCACATACCCAAGGCACACAGAGCTGCGCTCGGTAGTGAAGTGAAAGCACGCTATAAAAATAAAACTACTAATAATCTCAAGAGTACTCAGAAAGCGCAAACCACCGCCAAGGCAACACCAACGCCCTCTCAGCGATTAGTCAGAGGTGACTTTTAAAATGAGAATATCTGACAAACTCGACTGCTCTCACAAACGAGAATACTAAAAATGAACTCTCAAAAATTAAGCAAAAATAAGCAGGTAAAATAACCCAGAATTCTTGTCCGGTATCGGATCGATCCCAAAATCTAATCAGTTCATGTCAGTCCTGAGGCCAAACATCTCTGAAAGTTTAATAAGGATCCATCCAGCGGTTCTTGAGATATTATGTCCACGGACAAACAAGCAAAGAAAACTGATTGAAAACAATACCACCGCCTTCGCAAGGGCGGAAGTAATAATCCAAAGATGCAATGTATAACGCGTGTGCGTGCGTGCGTGCGTGCGTGCGTGCGTGTGCGTGTGTGTGTGTGTGTGTGTGTGTGTGTGTGTGTGTGTGTGTGTGTGTGTGTGTGTGTGTGTGTGTGTGTGTGTGTGTGTGTGTGTGTGTGTGTAAGTGTGTATATATAAAACGATAGATAAATAGGTAGATGTACCTGTGTGCGATTGATTGTATGTGTATTTTTCACGTCGTAACAACTTTATAAACTTTCGAATAAATGGGAAATGATTGGGTTTTGGAACAGTGGATCTCGAAGCATAAACAGATCTATGAATTAAAGCAAGTAAATATTGAGTTGAAAAACCATTTTCGAAGCCTTAGACCTTTTCTAACCAAAATAGTTTTTCAACGCAATATTTACATGCTATTATTTATTGTTTTATGCGTGCTTCGAGATCCATTATTCCAAAGACGAAACGTATATCCGTCTATGAGTGCACGTGCACGCTCATATTTCCAAAGGTTTTATCTTTCTGTAGGTACATGCTCGTGAATGAAGGCATTACAATTTTATTTCATGCAAGCATGCTATATAATTGAAAAGAGTTCACAATACACTAAAAGGTTGTCGGGGTTATGATTTTATATAAATGTGGTTAAAACAAACTGGAAGAGAGGGCCTCCTATATTTAACTTTATCTTTCCTCGTTTACTTGTCGTATGACTGCGGCCATGATGGGGCACCGCCTTGAAGGATTTTAGTCGAAGATATCGAACTTGTTACTTATTTCTAAGTCTGACACATATTTTATGCGTCTCTTTGCCGAAACGCTAAGTTACGGGCATATAAAAAAAACAAAAACAACACTTGTTGTGAAGCGGTAGTGATTAACAAACTCGGCACTCGGTTGGTTTCGACGATGAGTGTTCCTGTTGAACCGATGAATGGAACAGCTTGCTCGTGGTATGAACGTGCAAGTGGTTGAGTACTCCACAGACATGCGTACCCTTAATGATGTTCTCAGTGAGATTCAATGTAGCACAGAGTGCGACAAGGCTGTCCCTTTTGAATTACAGGTACTACTCATTTTTGCCAGCTGAGTGAAATATAGTGAGCAACGAGAAATAAAGTGTCTTGCTCAGGATACAACATGCCGACAGGAATCGAACTCACAGCCTGACACTCGTGAGGCGGAGACCCTAACCACTTAGCCACGCGCCTTCACTGAGGGACAAATACAGAGAACAACACACACACATACAGAGAACAACACACACACACACACGAATATATAACGGGTTCCACACTCAGTTTCTGTCAACCAAATTCACTCACAAGACACTGGTATAAATTACTTCACCGAGCTGCCACGCAGGACTTACTCGTTCTGC
Organism: Octopus bimaculoides; assembly: GCF_001194135.2. Lineage (NCBI taxonomy): Eukaryota > Metazoa > Mollusca > Cephalopoda > Octopoda > Octopodidae > Octopus > Octopus bimaculoides. Next base: position 36,085,033 of record NC_069002.1, on the reverse strand, counting down.
TTTATCACAGAGTGGCCGTGAAGGAACAGCTGCTGCGGTGAATTGAACGCACGCTCTTGACACACAATGAATTCAGAAAGTGAGAGAACATGAGAGAGGAGGAGAGAGGTGAGTGAGAGAGGAGGAGGAGAGAGGGAGGGAGGGAAGAATGAGAAGAGTTTTACTGATATTTTATGAATGGATTTGGAAAGGATAAAAAAATAAAGTTGATCTCGGCAGGTTTTGAACCCGGAGTGTTGGTACAAATATCGCGAATCATTCCAGTTCACTTATATATATATATATATATGCGTGTATGTATGTATGTATGCATATATGTATATATATATGCGTGCGTGTATATATGTATGTATGCATATATGTATATATGCGTGCGTGTATATATATATTTATATATACATGATATAGAAGTATATATATATATATATATGTATATATGTGTGTGTATGTATGTGTGTATATATATATACATATATATATATACATATATATATGTGTGTGTATGTACGTGTGTATATATATATATATACATATATATATGTGTGTGTATGTATGTGTGTATATATATATATATACATATATATATGTGTGTGTATGTATGTGTGTGTATATATATATACATATATATATACATATATATGTGTGTGTATGTATGTGTGTATATATATATACATATATATATACATATATGTGTGTGTATGTATGTGTGTATATATATATATACATATATATATACATATATATATATACATATTTATACATACATATATATATACATATTTATATATACATATATATATACACAAGGAAATGTAGGAGAGGAAATTAATAAAAACAAACTATATTATCCAAAATACAAAATAGAGAAAACAAAAAATGAAGAAAGAAGAAAAGCAGGAATAAAACATAAGTAAAAAACAAGACAAAACGGTGCAATTCTTTAAACGTCCGATTAGTTTTAAGATCATTCTGAAATGACTAAGCGGGAAAGCAGAACGCACGTGAAAGGAACTAATCGTTTATAAATATATATTGCATTGTCTGAGAAATTTCTCAGAATACTTTGTGTGTTTGAAATACCAACAAGCTCTTGTAATTTCTGAAAAAGGTGACGCTTCTTATGGACAGCTATTGACATATGTGAAGAAAAAAAATAAATATCTGAAGTTAATTACCAATTGACATATTTAGCGCTTCTTTGTTTTTGTTTTGTTTTCCTTTTCTTCGAGTGTCAGTCTCTGGTCAGTGGTTAATCTTCACTAGCTCTCATCTTCAACTCGTTTTCGTATCAACTAATCAAATGTCATGTTAAAATGTTATTGTATTTTTATTTATGTTTCACTTTAATTTTATTTTTCATTGGTTTCATGGGAGACAGCCTGTCATGTGATATTTATATTTGTAAAGTACTGCTTGTTGGTTTTGTAGAGTAGTAAATTTATTTAAATTTCAAGTGTTTATTGTAAATAAATCTAGAAGACAGTATATACTAGTATACTTTGATACTTCAGTTGATTTTATGGCATCCTTTCGTATGTAAATGCATAATAGGCGTGCATACACTTTGACATGTCCCTGTTTTTCTTTTCTCTTAATTTTTCTCTTTTACAACTTATTTGTAAATAACCGGTTTAATTTTCCCTATTACCCCTTTTACAGAAAAGTTCAAAGGAGGAAAATATCACCAACATCTCTTATGTAGTTACGTGATATATATGTGTGTGTGTGTGTGTGTGGTATAGACAAACTGAAGCGTCGAATGTGCTGCTATTTTACAGACAAGAAAGTAAATTTCGAACGTAGTGAAGCTGTAAGTAGAGCCGAAAAAGATTGAATATTTATCCTTATGAGACGGAAAAAAGTTGGCAGCAGACAATCCGTCTTGTAAGGGTAAATAGCCAATCAATCTTTTGCTGCTACACTTACAGCTTTACTGCGTTCGAGATGTATTTTCTTTTCTGTAATGTGTGTGTGTGTGTGTGTGTATTACATTAGATTTAGCTGGCTTTCATCCTTCATGTTAGGTAACTTTTTCTTAACTACAACTTTATTCTATATGCTCTCCAACGCCGTTGACTATTCACCAGTACACCAAGCTGTTCCTTAGAAAAAGAGACATAAAGACCTCTAAAATTAACTCGAACACACTGTACACATGTATGTATGTATAAGTATGTGTTTGCATGTAAAATTGTAGGTAATATGACGAACAAGGGATACTTATTAGAAGTACTCACCAATTCATAATATACCACAATTCGCTAAACAAACATCGTGAGAGTCAACGTTGCATGAAAAATATTAGCTCTATTATATGTAAACTTTGGAGGGATATGTTCGGAGAACACCCTAAACTAGAAGCTCATGGAATTTTTCAGGTCTAAACAGATTCTGGAAAGCATTAACAAAACTCATTTTCTACAAGGTGCAAGTTAAATCTCAGGTAGGTAGTACAGAAATAAAATATTATCCTTTTGTAATGATTAACAGCAGCTTTCAATTTCATTATCTGAGTCATAAACCTGCATCTAAGAACGAGGTAAAGTGCAATGCTGCATTCTTAGTAAGTTACGTATAGAAACTGAAAGAACGATGTATTAACACTTTAGACGTTACAATGTGTCTATAAGGGAACAAGTTGTGCCGGTGAGGTAAGGCTGATAAATACCATATACCAACAAATTTTACAGATCCCTTTAAAAGAATTTGAAGTAATATCAAAATGGCTTTATGAAAATACTTTCTAGTCATCAACACAGATGTAGAGCCTGGATGAACTACTATATGTAAAGAATAAGATTGACAGGAATTGCCAATGCGTCGTTTCTTGGCGTTGAACAATACAGCATTAGAAATATTTATGTCTTGATATGCAATATGATAGCTCAAGACGCATAATCTTTCTTTTAGTCTATGTCAGAGACTACGAAGTTGAACATGCTTTACTACTTCTATAAGACATATTTGGTAACTATTTTAAGCACTTTAGCCAAACATATAAGCGATTCTCACATTGGTTCACGATCTGAATTTGTAAAATGTATTTCAATCACACACAGACACACACACAAACACATGTATACACACATGCACTCACACACATGTATACACACGCGCGCGCAAATACATACAAACACGTTCTCTCAATATATGTTTAGTCTATTTGTATCTGTCCGTCCGTCCGTCTATCTATTTATATATATGCTGATGTATATGTTGAGGTCTTACTTCCCTGTAAATTAGCGGTTCGAGATATAAGTATTGCGATCAATTCCTTCAACTAAAATTTTCAAGGTGGTGCCCCAGCATGGTCGCTGTTTAATGACTGAAGCCAGTAACATATAAAAGACAAAAGATATGTTTGTATATATGTATCCTTGTGGATACAAATATATACGTATGTGTACATATGTATATACATACATCTACACATTCATTTTGAAGTTGAGACTACAAATTGCTAATTCCGATTTCACATTCATGATCGTGTGTGTACATGTATATACGTGAACACACACACACACACACACTGATACATTCACACATACATGTACACAAGCACGTAAATCATCTTGAGTGTAGTATGAACACGTAAACGTGTAGGCGGCATTAAGTGGATATGGGTATAGAACTTTTCAATTCAGCAGAACCACTTTCTGAAAATTCCACAAAAGACATGAATTCATTCATACTACTACTGTCTTTATTATGCAACTTTCGTATGCAGAATACAAAAAGTGAGTTATTGAATTGAAACTACTACATTTCAACGGGTGTAATTGAAGCTTGTATACAGCCAGAGTAGCTATTGGTGGGGTGGGGGGAGACATGGCGGAAAGAAAGAGAGTGAAGAGGAGTGAAGAATTTGCTACAATTTCCTTATGAGTGTGTGTGTGTACATACATATATACCTGTATATGCATATATATATGTGTGTGTGTGTGCATGCGTATATATATATATATAAATATATATAAATATATATAGATATAGATAGATAGATATATGCATGCATGTATATATTCTTTCCTCTTTCATCTTCTTCCACATATATACCCCACCAAAAATATAGTTTTCAATGGCTTTTCTGTTTTTAGATTCTAGTTCTCCTTTGGATGGGATGGGGGTCTTTGTGTGCGCATGCGTGTACATATTTTGCACAGAATGTGTGTCAGCGCGCGCCTGTGTGTATATGTATGTCTCTGCTAACTGTTTTCATGATGCTGTTTCTATTCAATTTTTAAAATAAGTTTTATTTCGAAAGTATTCGACATCTTAGCACAGTAATATATCTTTTAAATCTTTTACTTGTGTCAGTTATTAGATTGCGGCCATGCTGGAGCATCACGTTGAAGAAATTTGGGTCGAACGAATCCACACCAGTACTTATTTTATTTGAAAGCCAAGCACTATCCTATCCTTTTGCCGAACCGCTAAGTCACCTGGACGTAAACACACCTACACCGGCTGTTAAGTGGTGGTGTGGGACAAATACACACACATATATGTGTGTGTATGTAGGGTGTCTATATACATATATA
>NC_069002.1:36075326-36080461 GCF_001194135.2 Octopus bimaculoides | reverse complement strand
ATAGATAGATAAGATAAAACTTACTTGGAAACGGATGCGTGGCGTTCGATCATGTAATAATATAAATATTGTATAAATATATGCATATATATCCATACATATATGTACATACCTACATCTATATGTATACATACATGCCTATATGGGTACAGGATATCACAAAAAGCGTTAAACACAATGAGAAACGAAAACATAAAAACGAAAACAGAAAACGAACTTTTTTCGAACAGCGAAAAAACAAACAAACAGAATAAACGAGACATGCAACATAAAGAATATTTCCCTTCATCAGTTGTCCCTTTTCCATCTAATCAACCTACCCCCTCCCCCAAAATTTCAGGCCTTGTGTTAGAGCAGAAAGGAATATTAGTAGAGCATGACTATTCATCTAAGCTGACTTGCCAACTTTTGTTGTAGAGGTGAGGAGAGGTGTAGGGAGGAGAATAAAATCAGAGCTAAAGGGATGGTTGAGTAAATTTGCAATTTTCAAGACCAAGAATGTCATGTCTATAAAGGCAATAAATATACAGTTTGGAGTTGGAATGGCAACTGTACACAGATTTTGTCATGAATAGTCGCAAAATTTGTGCAAAATGTTCTCCCTAAATACTCCGTAACGAGAGTTCTCGCAAGAACTACTTAAGCAGAGATGGGTATCACAGCTGTCCTTCACCCTCCCTAGAGTATAAATCTTGCTCTCTGTGAATTTTGGTTGTTTCCTTAACTCAGAAGGGTTTTGAAGATGAAGGAGGCTGTGACAAGATTCTTGGACACCAATTTGTAGGACTTCCATGGGGCCTGCACAGAGGGCTGGAGCGCTGTAACAGGTATATTAATATCAGAGGAACCTATTTCGGAACTGATTAGAGTTTTGAACTTCTTTGAAATCAATGTCTCTCCTGAAAAAGTCTGAAAACTTCTACAGTGCACCTCTTCTCTTTCTGTTCTTCCCATTTGCATTTTCCCTCAGGAAAATCATCAATATTCAAACTTTGGTAAAGTGGTCCATAATTACCGATGCCTGAAGATATGACGTATGGAGAAGTAAAGCAATACTTTGCAAGGGCATATATCACGAGCTGCTGTTCATTAAAATAAAGGTAAATATGCATAAGACTATCGAAAATTAAGAAACGCTACGCGAAAACGCCGCAGCAGTATTTATTGAGCTTCCTAGTATTACCGTGATATTTTCTGAAACGTGACTATATAGATCTTTGTAGAAATGGTGGTGTAATGTTACCATTGCACCATTTAAATATCGGATAATTGATACGTTCATCAACTGTCATAATGTTTTAAATTAACAGCTAAATCAGTGTAAGACTTAGCTCTCCTTTTCTTCTTCCAGCTTGCTTCTATGCAACATCATCGTCATTACTTAGTCTATATTTAATAAATTATTGTTATATTTTTTATAGAAAATAATGTCAAGCACATAATGTTCTTATTCGTGTTTTTGGCGAGCTGGCAGAATAAGTTAGAAGACGTTGGTTGGCAAAATTGCTTTGTGGTACTTTTTTCGACTCATTACGTCCCTAGTTCAAATTCCGACGATGCTGATTTTGTCTTTCATACTTTCAGAGTCGATAAATAAGTTCCAGCTAAGCACTGGGGTCAATGTAATCGACAAACCCCTTCCTTTCAAAATAGTTGGCTTTGTGCCAAAATTTGAAACCATTATTATATTAAGGGTATTCTTAATATAACATGGGTGCTGGACGAACGGACAGGCGAACGGACTGACTAGTTAAATTGCTCGGGGTTTGATTTGTTCCAGATCTCCAAGGGAACAAGAACTGGGAACAGGTGACGAGCAGTGTGACAAGTCTCACCCAGAAATAAACTCTGAAGGGTCAGTCGGAGGTGGCGAACATAAAGATCTCATTCGTCATTTACTACCGACGAATGCTCGTGCCTTGCTCCGTTTCAGGGTAACCCAGAATGGAACATTTCCTCTTCTGCTTTCCTTGGAGTGAACGGTCGTGTTTTGACTGAGCTGAAGTCCTGGGTCAAGCGTCAACCGAGGCATGGTGCCTGGCAATTTGAGCGCCGTAAAGGGCACACAACCCTCGGCCAGTCGTGTAATGCGAGCCCACCATGGTGTTTTATAGAAAATTAGAGGCGGCTATGAGTGACAAAATTCTTGGGAAAATCTGTGCGTTTTTTCGGTAGACTTTTGTATCAAGACCCACGGATACTTTCCTGAAATTCCTACCGTTGCAGTGCTACAGGGGAGACATTGTCAGTTCGAAATGATCTCTACAGGCATGGGAATGTCAGCCCCGACTGCCCAAGATGCACGTAGAGAGATAAAACCACCTTGCCACCTCTCGTCTAGTTCCCAAGCATTGCTGACTTATCGATTTATGTTGAATGGTAGCCATCACGTGTATGTCAGGCACCCAAACATCCCTTTGTAGATCGCCCCACCGCTTTCCTTTGGTATAAAGGTGCAGCCTCTTTTCCTCTGTTTAGTGGCTTTGGTGAAATACGTTGTGAGGTGAACGAGGATGAAAAGACTGGAGGCAGACACCTTCTTCGCACAAGCCTTTTTGGACTTTTAAAATTCCATTTGAAAAGAGAAGTGAGAGTTGAGAGCGAAAGCGCTGTCACCCAATCACCAATTAAATGTTTTGAAACGTGAGTGGATATGGTGAGAGTGGCTCGAGTAAGTGAGCCCACTCTAAAATGATGTCTGTAGGCTGAGGTCCACGTATGAGAGACAGGAGTAGTTGATGTACAGCTGATGAGTAGGGTAGCTTGGGACCTATGGAGTACCTTGGTTACCCTTGTGTTGTTTTCCTCCTGTTAGAGAATTTATTTCTTTGACTGTTTCTTTTAAGTTTTACACGGTTTTGTGTAAATCCTTAGTCCTAAGTGTTTTTTGCGGTCCTTGTGGCCAATAAAGAATTATTATTATTATTATCACTATTATTGTGGCTGTTGTTGCTGTTGTTCTTGTTGTCGTCATCGTCCTTATTATAGTTGCTGCTGCCGCTGCTGCAGCTAATGCTGTTTTTTTTTGTTACTGTTTTGTTGCTTTTTTTTCATCATCATCATCATCATCGGCGGCATCGTTATTTTTCAAAATCTATTTGACGCTAATTTTGTTAACAGTGATGTTGCTATGAGGTTTGGTGACAGCATCACGTTTCCAATTACAAGAATTTTTCTAAGGATTCTGACAGAATACAAAATGACACTTTACTGCCGGTCGACAATATGTGTCCGAATCAGAATTTATTTCAGCTTTTTTATGGTAAGCAGTTCGGATGTTGAGCCAAACACACTAACCCTAACACTAATTACCACAGAAGCAACGTTTGAAAAGCAATTCTTCTCTTTGGTGCTCACATCTCTCTTCAGATTCAGAATCCAAATTCTGCCGAGGTCAGTTTTGCCTTTCAATCACAACATATAGACCTAGTCAGATATTAAATCTTGATGTTATCAAATGACCACTTCCTTAAATTTCAAGTGTTTGACCTGTGCTAAGAGCTATGAGTATCACTTTGTTTTTGAAATCATTTATGTGTAAATATATATACATCTATACATACATACACACACACGCACGCATATATATACGAGGTCTGATCAATAAGTGTCTGGACTGTTGCGAGAGTAACGAAGCAAAAGCACGTAGAATGCAGCTGTTTGGCAAAGATTGAATTTGAACTTTATTGTGCATGCGCAGTAAGCTTTAACGTTTTAGGTCACTTCCGTTGTTTACGGCAGAAAGTTGTCATGGCGATACCTACTCAGGGGCCAACGCAAAGCTGTACAAAGTGTATGGAGAGGAGTGTATGAGCCGCACACAAGTGGTTCAGACGTTTCCAAGATGGTCGGAACGTTCTGGGAGGTCGGCAAACATCGTAGATGTACGTGCAGCTGTTAGGGGAAATCGTCGAATCATCATCCGTGTGTTATCAGAGAATGCGCAGTTACGATTCAGTTTAGTCCATTATCACTGAAGATTTGAGTAGGAGACGCGTGTCTGCCAAGATACTCGGTTTTCAGTTGCACAAGATCTATTTGATTGTGTCTAGGACGATGAAAACTTGTTGAAAACTTTGCGTAGGCCTCTGGGCAGAAATCGCCATGCTTTTGGCAAAATCTGATGCAGATTCTCTGCTCAACTTTGTCATATACTTAATGAAAAACATTTCCGTAACGAACTTAAAGGAATAAACACGCACATATATATATACAGATATATGTATATACACAACTATATATATATATATATATATATATACGCACAAATATATGCACGTGTATATGTATATATATATGTATAGATGTATGTATGGATGTATGTATGCATATGCCCATGAATGCATAAATCCATGTATGCATATGTGTATATATATATATGTGTGTGGATGTATGTATGAACTGATTGATAGATAGGCAGACAAAGACGGACGGATAGATAGATAGATGGATAGAGAGATAGACAGACATATCTGTGTGTGTATACTTGTGTGAGAGTATTTATGCATATATGTATACATACGTATGCATATACATACAGAGAAAAGTGTCTCTTTAAACAAGCTATATGAAAGACATAATACGACAATTATGTTTGGGGTAAATCTTTTACATTAAGGATATATTTTGTGTTTTCTTCAAAGTCCTTTGTATTGAATGTAAAACAATTTTCCTAAGTCTATTAGGCTTTCAATATTGTCCCCATTTCCTTTGCTGCTTATTACAAAACCTGGCAACACTAAGCCACTATTCTTCATATCCTTTAGAAGATAAGGTTAAGGTCTTGGAATATTAATAGAAAAACCAATGTAATTGTTCCAACCTAAATACCATGGATCAACAATGAAACGTGACGAAAATGTTCAAAATATTTTATGAGTGTGAGCGTGTATATGTGTGTCCGCGAGTGTGTGTGTGTGTGCGCGTGTGTATGCACACATTTTTTCCATTTTATTTTTGTTAATAACCTTTCGCGAGGATCCTTCGCATCTACGATGGGGCTACGAACTATACGATGAAAATCCAGAGTTACTCGGGGTCGGTGAATTTTTATTAAAAATGCGAAGTTGGTTTATTAATTTTTTTAAAAATCGATATTCACGAAATAATCATACTTTCTGATAGTTTAATGCTAA
>NC_069002.1:36074232-36075312 GCF_001194135.2 Octopus bimaculoides | reverse complement strand
AAACGGACATAACACCCATTATAGTAAGATTATATATATATATAATATTAATGGCTTCTTATTATGAAACCAATAAATTTTATACAGGGCTGCAAGGAGAAGTGCTCAGAAAAATTGAGACAAGAGTAAAATATTAGTTAAAGAATAAAAAGACTGGGTTAACGACTCAACCTATCACACCCCCTCAGTGAAGATATATAAGAAATACAGCATAATCCGTCAAACATAAGGAATAAGAAGATATAACGCAAGAAGAAATAATAAAATAAGAAATACATAAAAAATAAGATGCAAGAAATAGAACATATAGTATAACATTTTCTACACGAATATATTATACCAACCGATAACATACAAATAAAAAAAAATTGAGTTAAAGGTGATACACATATATATCATTTCATAGAAGTTAAAATTAATACGATTAAAAATTTCAAATATATAATATTATATAGGTCGATATAAAAAATAACATAAAATAAAATAAAGAAATTAGGTACCATAAAGCAGTCCATCGGTTAAAAATCCAGGACAGAAATGATTTAACACCATTTCGAGTTAAAACACAAAGTTCTACACCTTCCTCGGGTACTGCACAAAGAAAAAAAATAATTTTTATGTAAGAGTAAATTTATATAGTCAATAATGGACTAGCCTTAGACAAGCCTATGCAAATAATGGAAAGATTTAAAAAAAAAAAGAAAAAAGTGCTATTTTAGAATAGTCCAACAGTAGTATCAAAACCAATCTTCGAGGTTTCAAATCACCCTAACGCAAACTGTTACACTTGTTATTATTTATTGTTTTTAAATTTATTTTTATTTCTATACAGTTTCAAGAAAGTGGAGGAAAACTTATGGTTGCAGAAGGGGATTACTTCGGTGAACTTATTTAAATCTTTCCATTATATATGTTCATTGAGGGGGCGGGGGTGATATGTTGAGTCGTTAACCCAGCGTTTTTATTCTCTGCGAGTTTTTCAACTTAGAGTAAAGCATAAAAAACAATTAAATTGTGGAAAAATTAAATGAAATGTTTTTTAAAAATATTTCCATAGTTTTCAAATGCAAAGCACCTTTT
>NC_069002.1:36071230-36073415 GCF_001194135.2 Octopus bimaculoides | reverse complement strand
TATATATATATATACGAGAAATGTGAGGGAAGGAGAAAACGTGTATGCACGAGTGTATGTTGCTATATGGATGGGTGTGGCTTCTTGTACAGATGTTTAAGAGTATGTGTGTGTGTGTGTGTGTGTGTGTGTGTATAAATTTATGTATGTAGAGCGTAAGTAGTGTTGAGTGAAAGTAGTATATAGTGGGTGTGTATGTGTGAGGGTGACCAGAAGGGAGAATATGGGGATACGTGTGTGTTTGGTCAGGAGTTCGTTGTCGGAAAGGTGAGATGGTGCAAAAGCGTGCGTGTATGTGTGTGCAGTGACTAGTGTACGTGGGGTGGGGTGCGGTCAAGCGAGTAAGAAGTTGGAAGTGATGAGATGTAAGTGAAAACTATTAGGGTGTGTGAGGTCACGATGTGTGTGCATGTGTTGTAATGGTGTAAGTGTATGAAGAATGTGTGAGGATGGGGTGGACAAGGGTGTGACTAGGAAACAAGGGAACAGCGTGGGAGACGGTGGGTGGGGGTAAAAGAAAACAGAATTCAAGAGAATTGAGACTGAAATGACTTGAAATTAGATAGACACAAACACGCACACACACACGAACATAAAGACAGACAAATGGACAGACAGACAGACGAACAGACAGACAGACAGATAGACATACAGACAGATAGATAGATATTCGGGCCACACATTTGAATTTTGTGTATGAATCAGCAATTTCTTCTGAATAAACTCTACTATATATGTACATAAGCTCATACTCACGTGTATATATACACACATATTCTGTATTCTATTTCGTGTTTGTTCCTCCAAATATATGTACACACACGCTTATGCAAACACTCACGCACACATATCTGTGTCCATGTACGTACATTTGTATATATGTATGTACGTACAGAAATGATTACCTGCATACATTCAGCCACCACGATTACGTTCATACGTGTACTTACACATGCATACATATATGTGTGTGTATGTGTGTGTGTGTGTGTGTGTGTGTGTGTGTGTGTGTGTGCGTGTGTGTATACATATATACGTACCGATATGCATAACAATATACACACATTATTATATGCATACATGCAATCATACATAGATGTCAGGTACAAGAACTTGCTCCAATATAATCTAATATATTTTCTCTCACACTGTTTTCTTGTGTCCTCTTCCAATATTTATTTGCGCTGAAAGAAAAAAAAAATCAATATTTTGACAGTAAAAGAAATCAAAATATTTATATACACAAGTTTTTATTAAATATATTGACGTTAAATATAATTAACCTTAATTTCTGCCTCTACAATTTCTCACTATTATTAATTAATTTAGTATGGTGGATCGTCGTATCGGTTTCGCTTGACGTTCACCAATATGCCGAAGCAAAAATGAATATTGTTTCTCCACGACAAGCAAACGTGAGAGTTTCTACATTAGTGGTTCTCAACCATTTTTTTTTTATACCTGTGAATCCATTTAATTCATATTTTACTCGAATAGACCCTCGTATACATTCGTACCCATGTTTAAAAATCCTATTAGAGTGTTTTATAATCAAATATAATTAAATTTTATTAGAAATTGAATGAAAACTATCAAAATATTTTGCGCCGTATACGATGAGCAGGAGCACATTCTTGCTTATGAATTTTAACAACTAAAATTTTATATGGATCCTCAATGGTTATATGGACCTCCAAATTCATGTTGACCCTGGATGAGTACTACTGCTATACATGGTTGCACAACGTACTAGAAATGACCAGCAAAACTACCCACGCATCGTGATCTTATGAATAGTCTTTTATTGAGGGAGACTTTGGACAATGCAGACTGGCATGGCTGGGTTGTAAGGGGTTTGCTTCCCAACAACATCGTTCTGTCCCACTACATGGCACCTTAACTATTTTCTACTATAATCCGAACCGACCACAGCCATGTGGGAAGATCTGGTAAAATGGAAACTGAAAAAAGCCCGTCGTGTGTGTATATTACTTTTTCTGCGTTTGTCCCCAACCAGCACTTCACAACCGGCGTTGTTTTGTTAGCTTTTTCGTAACCTAACGGTTCGACAGAGAGACGGGTAGAATAAGTACCAGACTTTAAAATAAGTGCTAGGATGGATTCGTTTGACCTACACCCCTTAAGGCAGTGCCCCCATATATATATATATATATATATATATATA
>NC_069002.1:36069422-36071021 GCF_001194135.2 Octopus bimaculoides | reverse complement strand
ATGTATATATATATATATATATCCAAGTAATCTTTTGGCAATCTTCTTACCACAGCGTCGCCTGTGTGAGCGTGTAGAGTTGTGTGTGCATGAATGTATGCGAGAAAACAATCAGTTGGAGGATCAGTTAATTATGATTTTATTCAACATATTCCACTCTCAGATATTCACACACTTATTGCCGCGGTTCTTGTTCTCCAAAGCCCTGTAAAAGAACTCAGAGAAATTTGGGCCTCCAGCCAGGCCTTTCGCAAAACCCTTGAAGCCAAGAACTTTTCAGCACCACCCCACTCGTATGTTTATAGTTGGAATTCTTAGGTTATTTTGCGTCTTAGTGTCTCTGATATTTTTCTGTTTTTTTTTGTGTTTTTTTTTGTGTTTTCTGAATCACCAATTTTAATGAAATACCTGTATAATGCAACTGGAATTGGCAATGTTGTGATGTTTGAATGCCGCAGTGCAGGTTTACTTTACAGTATTTTCAATTGATCCGTTCTCAATAGTAACAGGAGCTCCATCCTTTCTGCAAGACAAGTCAAGGCTATTCCTTGTTATGTGGCCTTTGTGAAAACTTTTATTTCTTTGAAAATGCTTAATTAGGCGTGATTGTAATGGCATTTAACATTCAATGAGTTAACGTTCTCCGAAGAATTTTACTTTTCTGCTGAAAGCGTACTGCACCTCTGCTTGAGCTATGTAAACATTTCGAAGACAATGCATTCCAATAGCTCTCAGCTATAATGTTTAAGATTCGTCTTGGCACCCAACAACACCAGAAACAACAATAATAGTATAATAGTAATCAAGATAATGATGTTGATGATGGATAATAATGAAGATGAACATTATGCTGCTGCTGTTGCTGATGATGATGATGATTTCTTTATTGTTAATAATATTTTATTTTTTTTACAAGAATGATGATCATTTCTTTATTAGCCACAAGGGGTTCGAAGAATTGCAATAAAATACGTTGAATATTAAACAAGGGTCATACAAAAGCTTGGGGGATGAGAAAAAAGTTAAACAAAGATGGGGTGAGAAAGAAAGACGTCTTACAATTAAAGTTGGGAATAGCGGATAAGGAAAATTAGGAATGGTGATTCATTTCACAGAAAATTAGCATTAAATTATAATTAGATACAATAATTTAAACGATATCAAAGTGAACAATGAAAAACATTCCTTTGGGTTACCGCCTACACAAGGTAGAAACAACAAGAAACGAGAAACGGTTAGAGCGCTTTATGTCCCTACTGACCTGTTGACCTGTTACTGGTCGCACTCTGTGTATCCAAATGCAACTGCTAAGAGTTTCTGTGTTAGTAGCTTCCAGAAGGAACCTACGTCTTCAGGATACATTAAAGAAAAAAAAAACTAGTTCAACATTTGTCACTTTGCTGACAACAATGTGGGAAAATTTAAATTGTAAATTGTTTGCCCATCTAAAAATGTTACATTTTATAGAAAATAAATTCAGTTTAAATCCAAAGAAACTTTGATAGACTTTAAAATTTTAATTCTTTTTACCTCTACTTTCACTTTAAGAAAAATTGATGTTTCATTACCTGTTTTTTTTTTTCAAAAAATGAATTATTA
>NC_069002.1:36068024-36069041 GCF_001194135.2 Octopus bimaculoides | reverse complement strand
CTAGGTTATAAATATGAATATAAATTAACAAGACTAAACACCTGAATAACTTCGATCACCAGCGCTACTCCACCTTTAAACAAATAATCATGGTTTGAAATCAATATTTCATTCTGTCTGCTAGTAATCAAGCAAATGTTGAATCAGTCTTAATTAGAAAATAACCATATTCAATTATCTTTGATTACATATCACGCTCAAATTATTTGAAATTTCAGCAACGACAGTCACCTAATCAAAGTAGTCGCTTCCCACTACGCTACAATATACAAACATATATATAGAGATGCGTTCATACTTACATATTCCTACACGAATATATACATTACCATACATGCATACATACACACACGCATTACATATATATATGCGTGTGTGTATGCGCATGTGTCTATATATTGATACATGCACATTTATACACACACACACAAACTTCTATATGTACGTATGTATGTATCATTTAACTGTTGTCATCTACGTTTTTCAATTTTCGGACCACGGCCATTCTGGATCATCCCCTTGTAGGGATTAGTCAAATAATCGATTCCAGTGCTTATCTTTAAGCCTGGTACTTGTGCTATCAGCTTCTTAGTTACGGCGACTTCGAGAAATCAACACTGGTTGTCAAGCGATGGGAAAGAACAACCACAACCAAAACCACAGACATATACATACAACATATCTATCTATCTATCTATCTATCTATCTATCTATCTATCTATCTGTCTGTCTATCTATCTGTTTGTCTACTATAGGAGTGGCTGTGAGGTAAGAAGCTTGCTTCCCAACCATATGGTTTCGATTTCAGAGCCAGTGCGTGGCACCTTAGGGGAGTGTCTTCTGGTATGGCCACGTGCTGACTAAAGCTTTATGAGTGAACATGGAGTTATTGTAGGAGAGACTTGCGCAGTGAAACTGAACTCTGAATCACGTGGTTCTAAATCGAACGTTTTAACCAAACACTCGTATACACGTGTATATATATATATATATATATATATATATATATATATATAT
>NC_069002.1:36065702-36067927 GCF_001194135.2 Octopus bimaculoides | reverse complement strand
AGAGAGAGAGAGAGAGAGAGAGAGAGAGAGAGAGAGAGAGAGAGAGAAGGAAGTAGTGGGACAGAGAGAACAGGAAATAGCTATAGAATACATGTTTGAATGGAAAACATAGCAAGTAATGTTTATTGACTTAAAAGACCTTTCCGCATAATGTGTACAGGGAAGAGCGTGTATTTGTGTGTGTGTTTGTGTGTGCATTTATAATATATGTTTGTGTGTGTGTGTGTGTGTGTGTGTGTGTGTGTGTGTGTGTGTGTGTGTGTGTTTCTCTGTAAGTATGTCTTTCCATGAGCACATGTTGTGTATTGCGAGCTATTGTGCGTGCGTATGTATAAATGCATGTGTGTATATGTATGAGTGTGCATGTCCCTGATTAAGTATAAATGACGTTACATGTGAGTCATAAGAAATAAATGTCATGGAGACATTGTTTCCATGGTGATTCTGGAGATTGTCTTTGTCGAAAGAATTACAGTTGCGATATATCCGAAGAGGTTGTTGGTTAGCCCAAGGCCACTTGCCATCAAGCAGAACTTTACTCAAAGGCCTACCACATTTATGATTCTGTCTTTTAAACAGACATAGTGTGTCTGGGGCTATTTTATCTAATGTGCTCTTGTTTAGTCTCCAGGCATCTCCGATCAAGGGGATTTAATTCACTCATACATAATCTCTCTTGGACTACATTATCACTTGTGCGCAGAATTCTTATATGTTCATTAGCCCAGAGTCAATTCTGATCAAGATCTTGCAGATTTATGAATCAATTGCTTTTTTTTTTTTAACTACGACCATCCTATTTTTATTTCCAGACATTGTATCCATGGCTTTATATTAACCAATTCTTTCTTCTTTTGGTTTTCCCCAAATAATAAGATATGGTCTGAGAGTAGTCTGGTTGCTATTTCTAACGTATAATACTCTCTCTGCTATACAATAATGCCTCACGCTTAGAGTTTTTAGGAGGTTAGCTTTGAAAGTTGCATTCCCTCGCGATCGATAAAAATGTGCTTATTTTGGTAGTTTTGACTTATGAAGTCCCTCTAAGCGTGAGGTATTATTGTATAGTAATGCCCTTATATAAATTAAATTATATATATTTATGGAAAAAAATTATGGCTTTTTTCCTTATGAGGTTTTTCACGCTAACTACTTGATACATTCTTATAAAGTCTTTATCCTAATATTATAGTATAATACTCTCCCTGCTATAGGTACACGGCCTGAACTTTTGATGGAGGCTGTCTAGTTGATTACATCGACCCCTAGTAATTGACTGGTACTTATTTTATCGACCTAGTAAAAATGGATGGCAAAGTCGATCTCAGCGAAATTTGAACTTAGAACGTAAAGTCGGAAGAATTACCGCTAATCATTGTATCCATTATGTTAAAGATTCTGGCTGTTCGCTACCTTTCTGACATTTAATATTATCCCGGAAATGTTCTCTCATTGGCTCAGAAGGAGTGTAATGTAACCGAACCTTTGGATTCAAATATGACTTACAATATCAAATCAACCATTACTGTACTATTTCTGTCCATTTTCCTCTTCATAACTTTTGGCTTTTGATATCGGAACAACAATTTTGGTCAATAATATTCCAATTGAGAGAACAGCGGGCCGGTCAGTACAAATACTGCCTGGCATCTTATATGATTTGCTAACGATTTTGCCATTCCACCGCCCACAAAGTACTTTGAATTGCAGTTTTATAGATTACAATGAGGTCAATAAAATAAGAAATAATATTACCAATTTCTTGGACTATTAACCGTATCTTTTAAAGAGACTAAAGTTTTTTTTCGTTTTTTTTTTTCAGTATTTACATAAACACACCCGATTGGGTTTGATGTCCAGAGATCAAAGTGATCGAAACTTAGCTATAAATGTAAATTTAAAAAAAAACAGGAAAGGTATCTTTGATCTGTCCGGATGATGTTAATAGACCGAAAATGCGTAATCTTAATAAATATTCGAATTAATCTGTCCGGCATTTAGATATTAAAAAATAATACATTGTAGAGAATGTAAAGGAAAAACGTATTGAACAAGTAAATTGTGGCGGCGTTGAGGCAAGATTGAAACTCAAATATTTATTTAGGAACAATGTAAACACACAAATACATGCACATATATCACAGACACATACATGCACGCAGACACACACACACACACACACACACACACACACACACACACACACACACACACACACACACACA
>NC_069002.1:36062420-36065280 GCF_001194135.2 Octopus bimaculoides | reverse complement strand
ATATATATATATATATATATATATAGGAATGAGAACCCAGGTTCGAAATTTCCCCAAGACACCTGATGAAGGCTGGAGGATATATCAGCCGAAACTTTGTGTTAGCAACAAACAAGATGAGGACAAATATCCGTCAAATGTAAATAATGTAAATAGAGTACTTGACTGGTTCTTTATTTTACCGAACCCAGAAGGATGTAAAGAGTTAGAAGAAGTGTCGTTAAACATTTTGTCCGACAAGGTAACGATTCTGCCAGCTCGTTAAAGCGAGTTTCGTTCTGACTGAAAGTAACGAATGAATGTAGAGAAAGTGTAATAAAATAAAGTCACATAAAGTAGTAATTAGAAATGCGAGTTCAAATAGTGAAACCAGGGTTTAAATTCAAGCATGCAGGTATCTTCAAAATATCTCACAGAATGACGAGTGTGTCCTGCATAGTTACGAGCTGCCCTTTAGCAAGGCATATCACCCGTTCAGCTACCTTGGTAGAGATACGGTGAAGACACGGAACTGTAGCATAGCAAACTGAGAAAAGGTAGCGGAAGAGACCACCTGAGCCAAACGGTGCTTCTTACATTGATGTTGGACGGAAGAATCTTAGAAGATTTATTTGACGGTCAGGATCACGAAGCTCCATCAAGAGATTAACTGCAACGTATCGCAAGGGAGAAGCATCCATGGTTGTGTAATCAGGTAATGGAAGATTCGCAATGATGCAAGCTTCCAGTTCAAATTAATAATAATGAAATTGGATGGCGACAAAGAGTTATGGGAATCCACGAAAGCAAATCATGTGAATAGGTGTATAAAATTAGATTCAGGAAAATAAGGATAAATTGAGATATTCAGGTGAAACTTCAGGATAGATTAGTTGAGATTTAAACTTCAGATATTGATGGTAAAATTTCAGAGACAGATCTAGTGTTTAGATAAGTAACAAAAATTGTGGGACTGATTACAGGATAAAAGTTAAAAATTCAAATTTAAAACTGAACCAATTGAAAAATTGGGTCCGGATTAGTAAGAAAATTAAAACTTAAAATTCACCAAAGCTGTTTTCAAAGAAATATATCAAAATATATAAATATAAATATTATACAGGTTTAAAAAAATCTAGTAAGGTGAAAATTATCATACCCATTATAAGAATTTGGTTTCCACTCTTTGGGGGTGCGTTTACTCCCTCTTCCATTCGTCCCCTCTTCCTCTTTCTGCTCGGTCTATGATTTTTTTCTCACAGTAGGTGTGAATTATTCTTTCTTCGTTACCCGCCACCAAGCTTGGTATGTGCACTCATTCTGTATCCCCCTATGTTAGTTCTATTTCTATCTCTCTTTTACTCTATCTCTCCTTCTTTTTCTGTCTCTTTATTATTTCTGTCTACAGTCAGCTTTTGTAAGCCGACTGGAGAATTCAACCAGTTAGCCAACCAATTAACATTTCAAAGGTTATTAAGATTGTAGAAAACAGGCAATGTGACAGTTAGAAAATTAAAAGTATAGAACTTACATGAAAAAAAAAAAACACAAAGCTCTAGAAAGATGGAAGTTACAAAAATTATAAAATCACGAAATCAGAACACATGGGAATGGAATGGTTAAAGTAATGAAAACACATGGATTAAACATTAATGGGGTTAAAAAATTAAGACTTAAGATCTAAAATCATAGATTGGTAGCAATAAGTGAATTGGTATTAAAAGTATTGAGTTACAAGAAGATTAAACATTAAAATACCCAATAAAAAAAATGTCTTTTAAAAATGATGGAATTAATTGAGATTCAATACCGATTGTAGTAATCCCTCGACTATCGCGAGTATTACGTTCCAAAAACACCCGCGATAGGTGAAAATCAGCGAAGTAAAAACAGTACTGTACTGCATATTTTTATCTATTATTTCTATAATTTGTGCATATTTATTTTATTATAAATGCAAAACAACACCACGGAGTAATCGACGTAAGCCTGAATAATAAACTGCGATGAGTGAACGGCGGAATGGCGAGGAATTACTTTATTCTTTATAAAGTATTAGGTTCGGGAAGGCATTTCGTCTGTCTTGACGTTCTGAGTTCAAATTGTACCGAAGTCGATTTGGCCTTATATTCTTTCAGGGTCGATAAAATAAGTAAGTACCGGTGGATGTTTAATTAATTATCCATTACCAGTTGAGCACTGGATTCGGTTAATCGACTTACTCTCTCCCTCCATAATTTCAGCTTTGTACCTACAGTAAGAAGAATAGATCAAGGAAAAGGTAGCCGAAAAAAGGGTGAAAACGCAAAGACCAAAGATGAATATAGTCCACACCAGTTAAAATGCTTTTTATTTTTTTGTTTTACTATTCTAGGCACAGGGCCCGAATATTTGGGGAGGGGGCCAGTCGATTAGATCGACTCCAGTACGAAACTGGTACTTAATTTATCGATCCCGAAGGGATGAAAGGCAAAGTCGACCTCGGCGGAATTTGAACTCAGAACGTAAAAACAGACGAAATACCGCTAAGCCCGGCGTGCTAACGTTTCTGCCAGCTCGTTAAAATGCTGTTAAATAACTGTAATCTTACCAACTCACCTAGTATTTTCTATGGATATTTAATGAATAATTCATTACGTTTACTTATAAGACTTTATGCTGTAGAGTTCATCTAATGAACAGAGACTGCACACACCACCACCGTTGGAAACAAGGTCGATTTAATATCGGACAAAGTCATTTCGTTGTCTACTTCCTTCATATAATTTTGGCCAGACAGAGAGTCTTCTGTTCTAAGGATTCCTGTCTATTCATTTGATCTCTGCTAATTTGTGGCTCCTGGTTAAACTTATATATATATATATATATATATATGTATATA
>NC_069002.1:36059603-36062243 GCF_001194135.2 Octopus bimaculoides | reverse complement strand
CAAACATTCAGCTTTAATAAATTTTTACACTGGATTTCTCGAACAGGGTGCGCAGCTTTGGTTTCATTTCTTTTTTTTATTTTCGTTTCTGAGTACACTACATTAAACTTAATATTTATATATGTCTTCATCGCCCACAAAGGGCTAAACATACAGGGGACAAACAAGGACAGACAAAGGGATTAAGTCGATTATATCGACCCCAGTGCGTAAATGGTACTTAATTTATCGACCCCCGAAAGGATGAAAGGCAAAGTCGACCTCGGTGGAATTTGAACTCAGACCGTAACGGCAGACGAAATACCGCTAAGCATTTCGCCAAGCGCGCTAACGTTTCTGCCAGCTCGCCGCCTTAACGAGGATATTTGAAACTTAAATACTGAGGGTAGAAATTAATATTTTAAAATAATACTAACTTGAGAACATATATTTCGTCCTAGGACGATGTGGCGTGTATCAGCAAACAAGGAATCCATTTAGTGGCCTTTCTTCTTATTTATATATTTGAATATAATTTGCAGTCCTTGGACTTTTTTTTACGTATGCTAGCCACCGGTTTAAGGTAGTATTATTTTATATTAATTTATACCTTTAGTATTTAACTTTTAAATATCCTTGTTCTCTAGTCAGTTAATTCACTGCTGAATTCTTTTCACCTCGGTTTTTTTTTTCTGGCTTGGTGTGCTAGTTGAAGACTTTTGAATTGGAATTGCGATGTACTATAGTAGAACTCTATACACACGTGTCATTACACGGAGACGATTGGTATTTAGTTAATCATCATGTTTCGGCAGCGATTTCACTGAGGGACCACGGATAATTCTTTAATTATTTATGACGAAACTTCAAGTTATGGAATTAACTGCTTTTTTCTTTTCCTTTCATTTGTCTTGCTCGCAAACATCTAGCACACTGCTAATTTCAAAACACGTTTTCTGTGGTAGAACGATTTGGCGTCTATCTTCAGCATTCAAGGAATCCACTTAGTGGCCTTTTGTCTTATTTATATATTTGAATGTAATCTGCAGTCCTGGAATGTCTTTTACTGATGCTGGCCACCGGTTTAAATCAGTATTATTTGATAATATTAATTTCTACCCTTATTATTTAATATATGTATGTATGTATATATATTGCCTCTGAACGGAACGCTAGTCCCTTGTATAGTGACCCATTTACAGCCGAGTTGACTGGAGCATTATGAAAGGCAGTTTTTTTTTGGCTCAAAACCACAATGCACTACTGGTGTGGGAATCGAAACCTCGATCTTACGATCGTGTGTGCATCACCACTTACCAAAGCACCTTCACACTCGCACAAACACGCACACATACAGGAAAAAGCACTCACACACACACACATGCACACGCACACACACGCACATAATATATTAATATATCTAGAAAGAGGTGCGAGTAGAATGTATCCGTTTTAATGTACATAGGAAATGATAAATTTAGGTTGATTGATAGAAAGAATGAGACGAAACAAAGTTGAAGTGCAGAATGGGAAGAGAGAGGGAGAGAGGGAGAGAGAGAGAGAGAGAGAAGTAGACAGGAAAAAACAAGATAACTTTCTTGTCATAGAGCAATACAATGTAATTAACAGGTGTAGTTAGGTACACCTACGTTCAGACAGGTAGCACATTGTATAAGAAAAGGCAAATAGATTTCCTATCGGTAAATAGACGGAACAAAAGACATCGCTAATAGATGGCGCCACACTCCAGCTCTAATTTGATTAGTTTCAAATATTTGACTATGTATATACTTATATGTGTGATGTGATATATCATGTCTGTGTGTGTTTATGCGTCTTTGCGTATATATGCGTGTGTGTGTGTGTGTGTATCGACATATATGTGCATATATGTGTTTATGTATTTATATATATATATGTATGTATGTATGTACACATACAGTACACACGCATATGTACATACATATATGTATGTATTTCTCCGAATATTTCAAGCGAAAAAAAAACAACATAGAAAGAAAAGTTAATGAAGCAAAATATCATTAGAATTACTCCTGTTATGTGTGTAGTCTTTATTTATTTCAGGCCAGACATATTGCAATCAGAAACTGGACGTAGGACGCCATTATCTCAAGATACATTTTCTTTTTAAATCGCTAGCGTGTATTTTGGGAGAGTTTTTCTGTTATTTCTACTATATTGATAGACTACCTCGACTCATCTTTGTAGGTTGTATTGTTGTGATTTTAGCTATTGTGTTCTTCCAGACCATCCTAGATTGTACGCAAGTGTTAAGTTTCCAGTTGTGACCAACTTGTTGATTATTCAGACATACTGCTATATCACAATTGTTGTTTGCATTTTTTTTAGAGACGGCTGCCGGGAGAGATGATAGCAGTAGCAATTAGGCGGGACTGGTGGTTCTACCTTTCTCCAACCCATAAAGACTAAAAGCAAAGTGGAAGCAAGTTGGACTTCGAATCAGAGCGCAGAGACACACAAAAGATTTCGCAACGCAATCTATCGGATGGTCTAACGACTGACTCAATCACATGAAACTAATGGTAGCCTTGTAACCCTTAAATAAAGAATATTATCCACTAGTGTGGTGAATAAATATTCTCACTGTTCAATATTAACGTGTATGTATATGTATATATA
>NC_069002.1:36051997-36055633 GCF_001194135.2 Octopus bimaculoides | reverse complement strand
ACACACACACACACACACACACACACACACATATATGTATATATATATATATATATATATATACATACATACTTGTAAGTAGGGCTTATAAGGAAACATGCTTATGCAAGATCAAATAGGACTTTAATTCCTAAAATCCAGCCGTTTAATCAAAGTAGATAATTCAGAAGCAGAATTATCTGCTCTGACCAGCAGAAAAATTCTCAAGCGATTATGAAAAGAGTGAGGTGGGCTCGCAGTCATGGGTGTTTGGAATATATGTCCAAAGTTGTTACATAGCATAATATTACATGATATAACGGCATCTTTACAGCTGTTTCGATGCAGCCTGTGAACAACAACTACTGCACCAATGGCAACAATCGTAATACTAACAGTAATAACAACGGCAATATTATTATTCTCATTAATGCGAGTAGTAGTAGTAGTAGTAGTAGTAGTAGTAGTAGTAGTAGTAGTAGTAGTAGTAATATAGATCTTCAACTACAGAGCATATATTGGAATTCCTGTAAAAATAACATTTTAACTGGCAAAATTATGTAAAACACTTTGTAAATATACAAAATACACCTGCGATTATTTGTCAGTGTGTATAGATGTAAAAGCATTAAATGTACTATATATATATATATATATATACAATGATTTTACTTATGCCCGTATGTATATATAAAATGCATTACCAACGCATCACTAACGTTATTATAGAATTAAAAATGAACTCTTTTATATCTAGAAATATATTATTATTATTATAAAATAATATTACCGTAACACGTGTTATCAGATAAATACACATCACAAACAAATGCTAACGCGCATATACATACATATATACAAGCGTACATATATGCGTTTGTGTGTGTGTGTATTTGTGTGTGAGAGAGAGAGAGAGAGTATGTGCGTGCGCGACAGTGTGTGTACGTGCGTATTTCTTGTGTATGTCTATATGGATGTATAATTACGCTAACAACACGCCTGGATAGATTTATATGCATGCATACATACATAAGTACACGCAAATATTCATGTACCATTATATACGCACGTGTGTGCAGCCTGTAATTTCTTGTGTACGTACACAAACGTTTCTTTCATATTCAAGACTCCTCACAACAGGCGGTTCCTATGCGAGGCCACATTTTAAAAAAGATAAATAAAGCAACCAAGAGAATGGTAAAAAAAATGAAAGGAAATAACAGCTATTCCAGCAGAATAATACGAAGCACTCTAACAAATTGCTCATCAACAGAAAGCCAATCTTTCCTGGCGTTGTCAGCCATGTTAAATCTGTAGCATATTTAGCATCAATCAAATTCAACGTTGAAATGAATATGGAAGAAAGGGGTTGAGCAGAAAATGGACGGGTGTGCATAGAGAAAATGGAAAATGGGAGAGGGGAAGAAGGAGTGAGTGAAAAGAGTGAGGGCTCATAGAGAGACAGTGAATAAGTGAGAGAGATGTATATATAAAGTGAAAGAGGGAGAGAGTGAAGAAAGAGAGAAAGAGTGGTGAGGAACAGTGAGATGTATATCTATATATATATATATATATATATATATATATATATATATATATACATGTACATCTCACTGTTTCTCTGTCAGCACTCCCTCTTTCATTTTCTATATCTTTCATTTTCTCTCTATATATATGTACATATAGATATATAGCAGGTATATTCATATATACTTATATGCATATACATATAAGGGGAGATGAGTGTGAGAGCTTCTATATGCGTATGCACACATACACACATACACACAACACACACACACATACACGCCCACAAACGCACATATGCATATATATAAGTAACATTTTCATATCGTTATGCAAAATGATATTGGAAGAGATGTGATGGGATTTGTGTTTTTGTTTTTTTTTATTGAAGGCGCGCTTAATGCGCGAAGGTGAATTCCATGATCGCTTCATTAACAAAAGGATAATTCATTCAGAGTGGAAAAGAAAGGATACAAATAATAATAATAATAATAACAAACAGAATAATAATAATAACAATAGTAATAATAATAATGATGATGATAATGATGACGACGACGACGACGACAACGACGATGATGATGGTGATGATGATGGTGATGATAATAATAATTCTTTCTACCTTTGGCACAAGGCCTGGAATTTGGGGGTGGGGATAATCGATTACATCGACCCCAGTGTTTCATTGATACTTATTTATATTATCAACCCCGAAAGGATGTAAGGCAAAGGTGGAATTTGATCTCAGAACGTGGAGGTAGACGAAATGCCACTAAGCATTTTGCCCGGTGTGTTAGCGATTCCGCCAGCTCACCGCTCTAGTAGTAGTAGTCGTAGTAGTAGTAGTAGTAGTAGAAAAAAAGCACACCACAGAAAACCTCTCAGAAAGTGATAAGGCAACCATACTCTGGGATAGGCAAATACACACGGATAAAGAAATCAAGGCTAATAGACCGGATAAAGTCGTCAGAGGTCACCAAGAACAAAAATGCCTTCTAGTCGATGTATCAATACCTACAGATGACAATGTGTCTCTAAATCATTCGGAGCATATTGTAACACACAAAAAGCCTTTTCATTTCCAGTGAACCTCATTCTACATCTTGAAAAAACAAAGAGATAAAAAGAAACTTTGCTTTTACACACTTTGATAAAATTTGAGATAATTTGAGAGAGAATTGGCTGTTATTAGACTACGAAATGGCGTCAGTATTTCATATAAAAACTAATATAGGTAAGATTCCTGTCTCTCCTAGACAAACACTTTCCAGCCACTCACAGATACAGGATAATATTTAATAGGCGTTCTGTGAAATTATCATATAGCTGCTGCGCCAATATGAAGAGCAACATTACAAGGAGTCAATACCAAGAGCTTAAATCCAGTTGTAACTATCGAGACCCAGGATCCTGTCCACCTGACCAACGATGTATGATTAAATCTGTCATATATGAGGCGAAAGTTACTGCAACGCTAGATGATAGCACAACAGATCAGAAGACCTATGCTGCATTATGTGAAGGAGAATTTAAAAATCGCTCTGCCAGTCACATAGAATCCTTCCGATATAAGCACAGAAACAAAGCTACTAAGTCGACTAGTTACGTATGGAGTTTGAAATCTAACGCAACATTACATGGGATTAAGTGCAAAATAGTTGAAAACTCTGCACCTTATGTTGATGGGTCAAATAAATGTGAGCTATGTTTAGCGGAAAGAGCTCAGATCTCTTTCAGATCTAAGATCCCTAATACACTGCTGAAATCTAGGTCTGAAATTTTCAACCTTTGTACAAATGTGTTTAAGTATATTTTGAAGAATTCTAAAATTCCACCTATACCTGATTAACTTGTAGAGATCTTTCCTGCTTTATAATTTAGGGTCTATGGAAGATAATTCTTTTACCTTTTTATTTTTACTTTTTCGTTTTCTGTTTTTTAACATTCAACGTTTTCTATATGCTTCCTTCTCAACCGTTCACGTTGCTTCTCCCATTCAATTTTTAGTTCATGACATGTGATATTTACCATGAGGTATTTCTCGTATGAAACTATTAGTAGCACACAAAAACATGTATTGTGTGTATTAAATTATATATATATATATATATATATATATATATATATATA
>NC_069002.1:36046090-36049097 GCF_001194135.2 Octopus bimaculoides | reverse complement strand
TGCAGTCATTATTTATTGAAACAAATTCTTCGAATTTATCAGTGTTGTTTGTAATTTTTATTGATTTATTTATAGTTATGATTATTTTTATTTATGAATTTACTTATTTATTTTTGTTTATTACTCATTATCGCGTTGTGAGTTATTATTATTATTATTATTATTATTATTATTATTATTATTATTATTATTATTATTATTATTATTATTATTATTATTATTATTATTATTATTAATGTTATGGCTTTTCAGACTTTTGAATATTCAGAAGTTATTTTTGTTCGGGGAAATATCACGTTTTATTTGATAATCATAGTTGTTTTGTAATTTTTTATATTTCTTAACCCAATGGTAGATTCTCCATCGCCCACGACGATGAGCATTCCTCTTTCGTGGTATTAACGTGTGAGTGGCTGAGTTTAACTGGCAAGGGATTCTCGGCCGGAATCAAGGTGGCTCCACGTTGATTCTAAAATGAAAAACATCTCAGTTACAATACTTGTCTCTTTGTCTCTTTATTCACCCGGAAAGGATAACATATAAAGTTTATGTCGGGTATATTAGAAATCCGGATGGTGACGAGCTTGTAGAATCGTCTGCACACCTTGTGAAATGATTAGCTGCATTTTACCTGTCTTCAGGTTATGAGTTCAAACTCTACCGAGGTCAACTTCGCCTCTCATCCAAAAGATAGTAGTAGTAATAGTAGTAATAGTAGTAGTAGTCGTTGTTATTAATCAGTAGAATAAATTTGTTTTATGGAAGATCAACATTGGAGCGTTAACGTTTCGGACAAATTTTTTCATGTTTAGGTTTACTTATAATATCAAGAGACAGGGTCGGGCAGTGTTCAAAAGAGGAAGACGAAAATAACAGAGAAAAAAAATATTGCAGAATATGAAAGTACCTACAGGATAAAATAGTAATAAAACAGTGAATATTGAGAGAGGAATTTAAAGCAGTCCGCATGTGTTGAGCAGAGGCCAAAGAGGGGAGATGACCAACGAACTTTCTGATAAGTTCACAAGCCGAGGATGGGGTAAAAACAGGGAGTAAAGAGCTGAAGAGAGGACAAAAAGGTGACTGTTCTTAAGAAGGACGTTGGTTGAAATTTAAATGAAGAATAATAAACTTTAAGACCGTGATGGGAATGAAGAGAGGGTTAGAGTTAAAAGACAGGGGAAACAGTTGCTGTAACAAATCAATAGAGATAGAATTGTGGAAGTATATGACACATTGCGCCTTTATTTTGTAATGGTGTAGTGTAAGCGGACGAGCAGCGGCCGTGACACTCTTCAGTGCCACCGAGAGGTGCGTAAGAAAATGAAATTATTTCCGAATAAGAGTCCTTGCTCGAATGCTTGCGACGGAGTTAATTACACTAAGAGTGTTTTAAGTCCAGACAGAGGAGTTAGACCGGATCACGGATTATGTCGTCCATCATCCAACGTTTCTTTTGACCAAATGATTCTGAGAGGTTTTTATCAGACTCGAGGAAACAAAAGAAATAAGCAACTTTGTGTCACACAGTGAGATCGAACTCAAAATAATGCATTTGAGAAGTTCACTGCCTTAACTGCTCGGCTATGGATGAAAGAATTGATGAGGTGTCGAAAAGCCACATGAAAAATATGATATAACGCGGAATAATTAATAAGAGTAAATAATTAATGAAACTATTGTGGAAAAAATAAGATCAAAAAGCAATGCTCGGCTAATGTCAACAGACCTACTGACACCGCCAGTTGTGGCGGTGGCGTTGGGGAAGAATTAATTATGTGTGAAAATAGAGAAAAAGAATGAACGAAAAAAACAACAAATTAAAACAATTCATAAAATTCAGAATTGTTTAATTGCATATGGCATCTCTCAATATGAAGAGAACGCTATAAAGAGCTAGAACTAATGTTGTTGCTCTTGTTGTTTTTGTCGTTGGTGTTGTTGTTGCTGGTGGTGGTGGTGGTGGTGATGCTGCTACTTGTGATGGGGATTATTTATAAGTTTCATGAACAAGGCTTTCCAATCATGGCCACACTGTCTTTTATTTTAAGCATAGTGTCATGGAATTTCCGTCGAATTCGACATGTAACATCCCAGTTTTGCGACCGATTGACCCACTGCCATATTGTAGGTGAGTGGTCGAGTATTCCA
Source organism: Octopus bimaculoides (assembly GCF_001194135.2). Taxonomy (NCBI): domain Eukaryota; kingdom Metazoa; phylum Mollusca; class Cephalopoda; order Octopoda; family Octopodidae; genus Octopus; species Octopus bimaculoides. The sequence goes on along the minus strand of NC_069002.1, from coordinate 36,046,946 downwards.
CAGAAGTGTAGATTTGCAGTGATGTGTGTGTGTGTGTATATGTCTGTGTGAGTATGTGGGCGTGCGTGTGTGAGTGTGTAAAGGCTTCAGAGTGCTACAGCTAACGGGTAACCTGGTACAACCTGTTGCTTGGTCGGGTGGCGGTTGACTGACGAGGAAACCTCTCCAAGCTAGCTTTGTGAGAATGAGAATTCGAACCAAGGAGAGTCAATAATCATCCAATGATATGTAAACATATACGTTACCTGCGTACACGTGTGTGCGCGCGTTTAAGCGTCTGTGCGTGGATGTATGTGTGTGTATGTGCACGCTCGCGTGTGTGTGTGTGTTGTTAGAAATATATATGATGGGCTTCTGCAGTGTTTGTGTCAGCTTAATTCCACTCTCAAAGTATCTTTCGGCCGTAAGAAACGACAAATGACATTTGCCCAGTTCTCCGCGGGGCGGGATCGAACCCCCCAAAACGCGGTTTCCGAGTGAACTGCATTTTCTTTTAACCATAAAGCCATACTTGCCCGCCAAACAAATGCAATGTAAAATAACTAAACCATATGGAAATTTGTAAGAATATAAAAAAGTGATGTCGTTCTTTTGCGGTTGACAAACAATTAGATTCCGTAATATTACAGAATCTTTGACAAATCTTTTGGCTAATTGTTTTATTTTAATCTCGCCTTCTTTCCAGTTGCACATACTTTACGACCAATCCCACCATGACAACCACCACTACCGCCGCCAACACCGCCACAATCGCCAGCTATACCACCACTACGGACATCGCTATGACCATCAGTATCTCTGGATCTCTCTCTTTCTCTCTGTCTTTACCTATGTACACACACACACACACACACAC
>NC_069002.1:36045081-36045749 GCF_001194135.2 Octopus bimaculoides | reverse complement strand
TATATATATATATATATATATATATATATTCATATATCTGTTTGTATGTGTTTGTATGTGTGTTTCTTCGGTAATACCCAATTAGCTACCAATACACTGCATATCCGGTATCCCCCCTCTCGCTCTCTCTCTTTCTCTCTTTCTCTCTCTCTCCCTCTCTCTCTCTCTCTCTCTCCTTATCTCTTTCACCTGTCTCTCACATTCTCTGAATATCAGCACGTGCAATATGCATTTCAATTTCACATAGCGATGCACATCGACAATATAGTAATTGCCTGTTTGTTGGCAAATCAACTTGATCCGTTTTTCCTTTTCCGATAATATAGAAAATTGGAGAGGTCGTGGGGGGAGAAACAATTTCTTACACGCAAACGGCTTTACATCTTCTCTTTCAATATTGCTTTATTCATCAGTGAATACGAATTCTTCTTCTTTTGCGACTTCAATTCCATTTGTTTCCTTCTAGATGCATGTGTTGCTCTTTATTTACTTATGAATTTCCACCCGCATGGTTTCGTTATTTCATTTCTATGTGTGTTTCTATCTCTGTATACGTGTGTACCTTCGTGTGTGTGTGATTGTATATACATAGATGTATGTGTGTATCAATTCCTGTTGGTGCATGCAATATATATACATACATACATATATATATATATATATATATA
>NC_069002.1:36044644-36044919 GCF_001194135.2 Octopus bimaculoides | reverse complement strand
ATATATATATCCGCTACTGTAGGTGCATGAAATATATGTTATTGTACATATATGCATATGCACGCAAACGCACAGACACATACAAAAACACAATACATATAATCGAAAGAGAGACACATAGATAGATAGAAGGACAGACAAATAGACAGACAAACAGAGACTCAGACAAATAGATAGCTAGATAGCTAGATATCTTAAGACATATTTTTTTATATTTATACTTAATTTTATATTATCTTGAGTATCAACACCACAACTACTACCACCACCACCAC
>NC_069002.1:36041948-36044634 GCF_001194135.2 Octopus bimaculoides | reverse complement strand
ACAACTACTACCACCACCACCACCACCACCACCACCGCCACCACTTCTACTACTACTACTACTACTACTACTACTACTACTACTACTACTACTACTACTACTACTACTACTCGGTTTTCTTCAATCTTTCCTGTCGCTTTCATTGTCGTTTGGCTTCCAAGTGTGTCTTTTACGTTGAATGTCTTAAATTATTTCTTTTAACGATCCACAGATTTTCCGCTTGAAATGCTGTTTCTTACCTCCTCTCACTGTGTCACTTCAGTATTCGTAGATTTATTCATTATTCCTATATTCATTCCAGTTCAATACGTAGCATCAATGGAACACCGTCCAGAAATGCAACTGGCTTAAAAAGCTTTGAAGTCCTGGAATTTTGAAAAACCCGAATTCTTTGAAAGTTGCACGCTTAGAAATATGATCCATCTCCATATTGGCTAAGTTTTTTTTCGAGTCGAGTTACTTTTACTTTTTCAAGAAAAACATAAGCAAATATCTTTAATAGGCATAGATTGAGGGTTTCTGTTGAACTGTGCGTCTAATATGAATAAAATATCTCTAAATTGACCCAGAGCTAGATCAAAGACAGTCTGCTTATACATAGACAACACCACATATCCACCAACCACGCAATGCAATGTAGAAACCGTTGTGTTTGAAGTGATTTTGATGTCTAAGGAACCTAGTGGAGCAACGATCATAGAAAATGTGGACCTTTCCAGTACCAGATTCAACAACCAGAAGTTCTCGTTTAATATCCATGAGGGTCAAAGCGTTCGAACTGGCAGAAACGTTAACAAGCCGGGTGAAATGCTTAGCGGTATTTCGTCTGTCTTTACGTTCTGGGTTCATATTCCGTCGAAGTCGACTTGCCTTTCATCCTTTCGGGGTCGATAAATTAAGTACCAGTTGCGTACTGGGGTCGATCTAAATGACTGAGCCCTCCCCCAAAATTTCGGGCCTTGTGCATAGAGTAGAAACGAATATCCATGAGGGTCAAAATGTCGCAGGTCTAACGAGCAATGGAGCCTGAGGGAGAACACTGCACGTTACTATATCATGGAATATTTAGTAACATGCAACTCGTACTTTAAAATCAGGTGCAGGGTCTGCGTAGCTGAAAAAAAGGAGTACTGAAGAGCTTCCTTCATGCAAGTGTCTCTTACTCTGTAGAAGTGAGGTATTTTGCTCGTACCGTCATGAGCATAGATACACCTTTGCAAACTGGACAACCTAACCATTAATATCAGGTGCTGGATCACCCCACTCCATCGGGATTTCTTCTCATTACAGTCCTAGGAATAATTACGTCTGTCCCCCAAACATCAAGTTTTGAAATATAAAAGCCCAAATATATATATATATATATATATAAGCAATGACTAGTAATATTACGAAACCGATATGCTTTTAAATCTCTTTAACAACTCACAATAATGACTTTTATAACCTTTATTCCTACCTCAGTTCATCTAATTGTATATATCTATCGTTACTTTTCCTAAAAAGCCTTACCTTCTTTTTTATTTCCAATGTGCATTTTCGGTTATTTTTCTGCTTACTTTCCTCTTACATTTCCACGTGTAGTTTCTATTTTGTTTTTGCAACATATTTCTATCATATATATATAAGAAATGTGAGGAGGAGCAGCGAGAAAAAGAAAAGAACGAAGAAAGTGTGAAGGGGGCTAAAAGAAAGAGTAAAAGAGCCAGGCGCTGGCGTGGCTGTATGGTTAGAAATATGCTTGTCAGCCACGTGGTTACGGGTTCAGTACCACTGCTTGGCATGTTCGGCACGTTCGGCCGACCAAAGACTTGTGAGCGGATTTATTAGAAGGAGACGGAGAGAAGCCAGTCCTATATATGTATGTGTGTGTATGTGGGGTTATCTATGTCTATGTCTGTGTTTGACCCACCACTGCTCTACAACCGGTATTGCCGTGTTTAATTTCCCATGACCGAGTGGTTCGGCAAAACAGACCGATAGAATTAGAATGAGTACCAGGTTTCAAAAAATAAGTCATGGTGTCAATTTGTTCTACTAAAACCCTTCAAGGCGGTGCCTCTGCATGGCCGCAGTCTAATAGTTGAAACAAGTAAAAGATAACAGATATGTATGTATGCATGTATATATGTATAAATGAATATGAATTCATGTATACTTATTTGTAGTAAGTTCAGACAACATTGTGAATCCATCCCTGGTGCTTAACTGTCATAATTCCATAGAACTAGTAGAGATCTGACTGAGTACCAGCAATTATCTTTAAAATTCATCAATTCGAACTTTGCAATAATCCCAACATAATTATGATTCCTCGAACATAAATAGGATTTTATTTTTCTATGTGTATTATTAGTTTTAATTACATGGAAAAATATTTTTTTTTTTAAATCAGTATATTTAATACTTTTAATTCCAGTTAATTGCAGCCAATAAAAACGGTATCATTTTCTCAGCTATTACATTGAGACTCGTTCGAATTTACATACACACACGTTTATCGATTCAGACAATAATTCTTTTTTTCCCCCCAAACACTTAAAAAAATTGGAACAAACTATAAATTTTCGAGAGAACACATATACCTATATGAGAATTCATACGTACGTGTTGATACATACACACACGTTTATCGATTCAGACAATAATTCTTTTTTTCCCCCCAAACACTTAAAAAAATTGGAAC
>NC_069002.1:36040864-36041090 GCF_001194135.2 Octopus bimaculoides | reverse complement strand
TACATATATCGATATGCATAGATATATACATACATACATGTACACAACACACACACATATATATCATTCATATCGTATTAAACATAAATACGTGTGTGTGTGTGAGTGTGTGTACATATGTGAGTGTGTGGGTCTTTTTAGATTAAACACATACACTCTTATATTCTCCAAACGCTTCTGTTTCTGCTTTCCTAGTTCTCTCTATCTATCTATCTATCTATCTATC
>NC_069002.1:36024484-36040854 GCF_001194135.2 Octopus bimaculoides | reverse complement strand
TTTTTTTTGTCTTTTACTACATCACTTTTTTAATCCCTCTCTCTTTCTTTCTCTCTTTGTATGTATGTTTGTATATATATATATTTGTATGCACAGATGTATAATACATATATCGATATGCATAGATATATACATACATACATGTACACAACACACACACATATATATCATTCATATCGTATTAAACATAAATACGTGTGTGTGTGTGAGTGTGTGTACATATGTGAGTGTGTGGGTCTTTTTAGATTAAACACATACACTCTTATATTCTCCAAACGCTTCTGTTTCTGCTTTCCTAGTTCTCTCTATCTATCTATCTATCTATCTATCTCTATCTATCTATAAACGTTCCATCAAGGTACCGTTATGCCCACGGGTTATTAACGTATGCCATTTCTATCGATGCTCACCAATCAATTGGTAACTCCTTTAATATATCTGTTTATCTCTCTGTAATTATCTACCTATATCTCTCTCTCCCATCTTTCCTCCCCCTTCCATCTCTCTCTCTCTCCCTCTCTATCTCCCTCTCTATCTATCTATCTATCTATCTATCTATCTATCTATCTATCTATCTATCTATCTATCTATCTTTCGACTCTTTATCTACATCTGTTGATGCAAGCAATCTTCTCTTAATAATTAATCAGATGCAGATCATTATCGTCATTAAAAATGGTTCGATGAGAGATAAATTTCTGTAATTAAAATTTTAATATAATTACCTAATTAAATGATATTCTCGAGTTGGCATCCGTTGTATTCAGTGCAATTGATAACTATTCAATTTCACTTTCCTAAGTTTACCTGTGAATACCTGAATTTAGTGACAGATAAATATATATATATAGTAAAGTATATTTGTCAATGCAACGTGGCAGTCCTACGTAAAATGATGTTACTACTTTTTAGTCGTAGAAAAAAACATTTTTTTCAGCTGGCTATTGACACATGATCTGTGTCCGTATACTATGAGCAAGGGAGTCTACAGCTCCTTTTCTAACCGTCGTTGTACCTGTAGGCTTTAAAACTAGTTGTTTTTTTCTTTACGAGATCAGCAACTGTGTGTCACTTTAAAAGTACATACTGTGAGCAAGTGCGAGTGACTGCTATTTCTAGCCGGCGGTAGTCCTGTACTGATAAAGGGAAATTACCCAGAAACCATTGGTCCACAAGTGTCACTATGGCTAGAAATGGAGCGGTAGACTCCCTTGCTCTCAGTATACGGACACAGATCATGTGTCGATAGCCACGTTGCGTTGGCAAATATACTTTACTGTACGGTATTGGTACTACATATTTCTAGATCAGAGATTTAAAACTAGTTGCTTATCTTTTCATATATATATATACAGTATTGTATTATCTGTATGTGTGTATATATATATATATATTGCTCAAACAGAAATACAGAATCACTTGACTTCTACAAGAAATAACTGAAAGGATTGTGAATCTCGTAGAATGGCAATATCCTGAAACCTTTGAAAGGTTTCTGATAATTGGTGAAAATTAAAGTAATTTGCAGAGACCTTTCGAGGCCCAGAGCAAGATAAATCATAGCAGGTCACTGAACATTCAGATTTGAGTGCAAATTTCTTGTCATATGGAAAAGGCTGAAAGGAAAGATTTCATGGAGATATTTAAATCTTATTTGAATGTTCGATGTATTGTGCAGCTTTCATATTACTAGTTGGAACCCACTTTCAATTCCCACAAAATGGCAATCATAACCGGATTGAGAGAACGAACATTTGATGTTGGAAGGAAGTAGTTATAGAAATTAATGAAATGTATGTGTAATACCTGTAAGGATACTGAAAATTATTAAAGGAAGTTTCGGATACAGGCAAACCGTTTCTTATGAAAGGGAACAGAGAGAACAGATAAGAAAAAGAATTTTAAAAAGCAAGAAAATAGTTAGGTGGGGAAGAAACCATGCGTTGTAATACAAGAGTTATGGTAATAATGGATTAAGGAAGTGGTCAGTTAGATAAGAGGTTGCTAAGAAGATGAGAGGTTGGAGAAGGGTGGTAGGTAAAGATGTCGAACAAACGTAAAAATACTATTAAATAGCAACAGAGCCTGTGTTTGTATGTGTTTATTAGTGTATGTGTATATCGCTGTTTCTGTGTGTGTATGTGCTTTCGTGCAACTGTGTATGTGTGTGTATGTGTATATGGGTGTATATACAATTGTACATATGTAGCTACAAGATTGTTCATGTATAAGTCTTTGAGTTGAAGAACCGAGTGCTGTGGTGCTTCATATCAACTTTCCTTGTTCTGCTTTTAGTTAGGAGAGATTTTATTGAAATTACTGAGTTTCAGCATCCAACACATGGTACCCATGATACCGAGGAGTAGTTTTCTTAGTTTCAAACCCTACACCATCTCACCTCGCATTGAGTCGCCTAAGTTGGTTCTTCTTTCTCTTCTCTCCTAAAGGTAGATTCGGGCTTGATAGATCTGACAACCTAGAAATGACAGCCAAATCTCTCAAACGTCTCAACTTACTGTCTTTCAACTTGAAAAAGAAAACATGAAATTATACGATACAAGATATCCTAATAAAGAGAGGGTGATCACAGCTGGAACGAATTTGATCACAGATCTGTTAGATTAGATTTGATGTCGGTCGAAACAAAAGCAAATAATCGGACAGAAAATCTGATGTTGCGTTAAACTAAATACAACATGCACAAACATAGATAAGGGAACGCTTTGTAAATATTTGAATATTATTTAAGTATTTCCACTAACTTAAGAAATTGATTTACAGATAGCATGCAAGATTCATTTCATTGGCAATTAGTTAACCATAACACACTGCAACACCAAACTATCAATTAATTTAAATATATTCTATTTACATCCACTTTGGGACGGGGTGGAGTTCGAAACTTTGTTAGGTATTATCCGGTTGGTATATTTTCAAAGTCTCTTATTCTGCACAGTTTTGCTGATTTAATTTAATGAACTCTTTCTCTTATATAATGTTTTTTCTCTTTTTTTGATATTTTTTTGTTTTTGATTTCGTTTCCCATTTCACGAAACTATGACAAGACTTACTCATTTTATATATGTATTTTTCAAATTTTACGTTATTTTTTCCCCTTTTTATTTTAATTTTACTTATTTGTTTATTTTCTCTTAAGTCTGATAGGGAAGGATGACTCCATCAGAATCAATATCTATTTCCATCGATGTTCTTATTGCTAATAAATAGATTAGTTTACACAATCCGTTGATATTCAGGTAATTTGTTACCGTGGACGGGATTTCTTGCAGAGACCTGTTATATTTAGTTAACGTTTCACAAAACTGCTTGTTTTATCTGTAGCTCAGGCAGGAATTTACGTTAATCCATCTTCAATAATCCATCTTCATCGACTTTGTTATACTTTCTCGTAGTTTTCTTTATTTTTCATTGTTTGTTATATCCTCCTCCTCCTCAATATTGACTTAGATATGTTGTGGTGTGTATTTCTATTCTGTTGGTTGCTAAGTGTGAAATATCGAAGACATACTTTTGTTACGGTTGTGTATTTGGGTTAATGATCCTTCAATAATCTACGTTTTCAATTTAATTTCTAGTTCTGTCTTCGTCCTGCCTGTTTCTTGTTTTCCTATTATGATATGCTTGTTTGTCGTGTGTTGCGCCCCGTACTATTTTCATTGTATTCTCGGCGCTCATTTATTTTATGTGTGGTCGTTTCTGTTCTATTGATTTCATTCTTTTTAAAGCCTTTTACATATTCTACATATATTGTGTTTTGTAATGAGGCTTTTATTAGTTTGTGGTAGAGTAATTTTATTATGAGTAGTAATGACATTACTATTACTACTGCTACTACTACTATTGTTATTATTACTATTATTATTACTATCATATTCACAATAATTGTTGACAATCAACAGTGTATTTTCACCGGTGTAAGTGGTAACCCCAAAATTCCGAGTTCGATTCCAAGCAGTGACCTGAACATTAATAATAATAATAATAACAACAACAACATCGAAAAATACCTTAGGAATGAGAGACCAGGTTCGAAATTTCCCCAAGACACCTGAAGAAGGCTGGAGAGTATATCAGCCGAAACGTTGTGTTAACAACAAACAAGATGAGGACAAATATCCGTCGAATGTAAATAATGTACATAATTCCTCATCTCTTAAATATAGAACTGTAAGAAGGAAAATTGTTCATTTAAATCGGTCAGTGACCAGGTTCCGAATTTTTCCTTAACTGAGAGGATACATGTTGTGCACGGGTGCCGGACACAGATAAACAGGTGTGAGAACGGAGAGTTTTGTTGCAGTAGAGGATAGTAGTTTGGCCTGAGAAGAGCAGTAAAACAGTACGCATATTATTGCAATGTCATGACTTATGTCAGCGATGTAACGGCCAGCATAAAAGTTATTCATAACGCAGGATAAAATGCTGATAATTTAGAGAGAGATTTCTGTTTCGTGGGAAACTGTAATGTACAGCCGGTGATGGTGTATCGTTGTTGATATAGGGAGAAATGTCGCATCTTAGGCGAGCACATTGAAGAGCATTTGTTGTATATAACCGGGTGACGTTTCTTTGTTGAAGGTGGGGGTGATGGTGGTGGTAGTAGTAGGAGTAGTAGTGATGGTGATGGTGAGGTAGTAGTAGTAGTAGTAGTAGTACTAATGATTGTGGTGGTGAGGTAGTAGTAGTAGTAGTAGTAGTAGGGATGGTGGTGATGAGATAGTAGTAGGAGGAGGAGGGGAAGAAGAAGAAGAAGAAGAATGTCTGATTATTGAAGGGAATGGAAAGGGAAGAAGGCATGAGAATTATTGTTTTGAGAAAAGTGGGAAGAAGAGAACGAACAGAGGAAGAATGAATAAGAATCGGTTTATTCGAAGATAAAGAATGATAAAGCATTCAGGAATAAACGGAAATGAAGGAAACCGAAATGCATGAAAGGGAAAAGAAAATTCACGGAGAAGGGAAAATAGCAAGAAAAAGTGATTGAAAGAAAGTTAGCAAGTGTGGAGGAAATTACGATTTGAAAAAAGGATAGAGCCGAAATGCAAAATGCGATTGTGCAGGAATGGCTACCAGTAGAAGCGAAAAGTTCAAATTCAAATTCTTCAATGGAAGCAACAGACCAAATAAGAAGACGATAAGTAATGCGATCGAATAAATGGAATGAAAGGAGATATTTTTTAATAGTTGAAGAAGAAAAAAAGCCATCGAGAAATAAATTTGAAGATATATTTCTGGGAACGTGCCTACGAGAACATGATAATTTGGTTCTTTAATTTAATTCATGCAAGAACTAAAATAACATTAAATTTCTTTCAGTTGAAGTCAGACTAAGCAAAATATTCAACGAGAGAAAACATGTTGGTAGGACGACACGCGTGCCCTGAGATGCAAATTTAGATGTATACATATATATACATACATCTTTAGATTTTTCAATACAAATGGTTCAATGAAGAAATGGCAAAATACCCTCAGAAAACGGAGTAAAAAATATGGGTAGCAAGCTGCCACAGTGAAACGAACAACAAACCCTTGCAGCTGCTGCGATAATTATTAATCCGTAATGGAACAGTAAATGTGTAGTTTTAAAGGAAATGAAAATAAAATTTCGTATTGACACTTGTCAATCATGTCAGTCGTCAGGTATGTATGCGTAGATCTGTGAGTGTTTAATAACGTATCGTGATAATATGTCTGTATTTTCGTATGTAGTGTAAATTAATCCCCCAAAAATTACAGTATCGAAATGTAATTGTTTCCGTTTTGATACTGAAATAGTGGAAAAGTTTCATTTTTAAAGTGAAAGTATTTGGCATGAGTGTTTTTGTTTCACTTTTGACACGTAATACTTAAATAGTGGAGGAGATATTATGTTGCTGTGGGCTCGAACTATGGAAGAATTTAAAATGTTTTTTGACTAAAACATAACCGGGAACCTAGGTAATGCATGTATAAAATTGGAATGAAATTGGTTGTGTAGTTCTGGAGTTTTAGGGATTCACACAGACACATAGACATACATTCTCATTTATATATATATAAATATATAGATATACATATCTATATCTACCTCTTTTAATACATACATGTATGTGTGTGTGTTTGTGTGTATGCGCATGCGTGTATTCGTATATATATGTCTGTGTGTGAGCTTATGTGTGTACGTGTATATAAACGAAAATAGATTTTTCACATTTCTCTAACATTACATGTATTGTTTCGTATATTCTAATTTATTTCAAATATTATTTTGTGTTAAAGAAAATAATATGATAATAAAATTCGTCTATTGTTCCTTGTTCCCATATAAACATACATTTTGCTTTGCTCTCCACAAACTTAACATTCTGTGTCACCCTTTCTATCACTTTCTCAGTTTTCAGTTTTTTTTAATATTTGCACATGATCCTATTTTTTAACAAACATTTCGTTAGGATATTCAAAGAAATATACATACATACATACATACATACACACACACACACACACACACACACACACACACACACACATATATATATATATACTTATATATACATGTATGTGAGTGTCAACTATGTATGTATATGTATATACATATACATGTACATGCATATATATATCTACATATAAACATACAGACACGCATACATATATATATACGTATGAATACGAAAAATTGCATAAACTGTGATAGATGGGCAAACAGACAAATAGAAAGTGATAGAAATGGAAAGAGATAGTTCACCGCCATATTCGGAAAAACAACGTTTCGACGATTATAAATATATATATACATGTATTTATATATGTATGAACATGTATGTATAAATATATATCATTGGATGTGTGTCAATTTATTTGCGTAAAATAATGAATAAACTTAGATGCCGTAACTTCGACTGCATGAATAACATCCATTAAATGCATTTACATATATACTTACACACACACATATATATATGTAAATATACACATATATATGTATATATACATATATATATGTTTATGTATATATACATATACTGGTATATACACATATGTATAGATATATGTACATGTATATGTGTACATGTATATTTACATGCATATATGCATAAATATATATATAAGTATGAATTTACATATATATATTTATCCTGTAAGTTTTTCTTTTTCTGTGTATTTATTTTTCAGTTAAAGATTTCTTATATTTTGATTTAAATAAATGTGTCGTTTCATTTCACTTTTAGAGAAGCCATTAACGGCGTTATGTGTTTTATTGCTTATTGGTTTTCTCATAAAGAAATATTCGCTCCCTATGTCATTCAACAGCACAACTAATTGGCCATTTGATAATGAAAAATAATATATTTAAACATACAATAATAAAATAGCCATACATATATGTATATGTTTGCATATGTGCATATATAAATGTGTGTGTGGGAGCACATTGGTACACACGTATGTCAGTGTGTGCTTGGTGGGGTGTTCAATTTACTGCTAAATTATATATTTGTTGTTGGCGTTTCCCTAGTTGTTGTTATTGCCGTTGACAATATGGTATTTATTGTCCTTTCGAAATAGGCTTAAATCTCATTTATGTTATGTGTGTATGTGTGAGTGTTTATGTTGTATGTGTACGTGTTTGCATACATGCATGTAGGTATATATGCATTTATATACGCGTATACATACATGCATACACACATACATGCATAAATACATACATACATACATACATACATACATACAAATATATGTATGTATATATATGAAAATAGCTATTTGCTTCAACAACCATGTTTGATTCGTTACTTTTCGTCTTTTCTTGTTTATTTTGATATTAGGAGTGCATTGTTGATTGTAAATTTGAACTAAACAGCAGGTATGGCGCCATTTTGTTTTCAGTAATTTTATCTACGTGCATAAACAGAATTATTTAATGAAATTTCATACCTTCATTTTTCATTGTTTTTTTATTTTTATTTTTTAATTCCTCATCATAAATGAGACTGCATAAACATGTTCATTACTAGAATGGAAAATGCGGGTGCAGAATCCTAGAATATTCTTAACTATCGAACCTGGAAAAGAACAGAACAACGGTAATTAAACCTGGAAAAGTACAGGACAATAAGAAAAGAAGCTAAAATATTGCTGATGAAGTTAAAATTTAAAAACTAAAATAGCAATATATGACCTTTTATATTTTTTTATTTTTATTCAAAAGTTACTTAAGAATTAGAATACTCATGAAGCTACTTATTTTCAATTTTAGGAGAAAGACTAATTTACCTTCAAGTTTACCTATTCAAAATTTGATATTGCAAATTTATATATTTTTTAAAATAATCACATGATAGCAATTTTATTGGCAATTATAATCATTAAGTGTTGTAAAGCAAGCTAAGCAGTCATTTCTACATTTTGCACTCAATTTATTCATCAGCTTTAATTAAAAAAAATATTATTGCAGTTGTAGATAAAACATACGTTTTTTTCATCTAAGGCAAACTTTAAAAAAATTAATTCATTTGTTTCTTTAATAAAACATTTTGTTTTACTATTTTTTACATTGTTGAATTACACAAAACACAAGATCTGTGATTTAATTCTTTTTTGGATAATGAGTTTTCTTTAAGAAATTTGTGAAAATAAAAGCAAAAAATATTAAAAAGAACAAAACACTGCATACACTATTTGATGAACAATTTCAGAAATAAATTTAGCAGCAATATTTTGAGATTTGTTTTCTCCTGTACTTTTCCTGGTTTAATAACTGCTTGTTCTGTACTTTTCCAGGTTCAAGACTTAAAGTATTCTAGGATTCTGCGACCGCATTCTTCATTCTGGTCCACTTTTTACCAACGATTCTGTTATTATAATTGGTTATATTTACTTTTATAATTGAGAAAATTATACCATTGTAACTATTTTTTAAATGTGGAATTTGCTTAAATTTAGAAATTTTGTTTTCACCTAAGAACAACTAAGGGTTAGTAGCGGCATATTTGTTACAAATAAATATATTTTAAAACAAGTTTTACTGAAAAATATTATCTTTTAATTAAATGATTACTGATTAGTTTTTGTAATGAGTGAATTTTTTGTTCTATTATATTAATAAAATAATATTTTTCTCTTAAAAAGACAAAATTATTTTGAATTCTTAAAATTATCACCTTTTTCTCAATCATTAAAAGCCTCGCAACATTTGTTGTAATTAATATTTCTTGACAAATATTTCACCATTATATTCTTCTCAAGGATCTCTTTCATCTGAATTAGATCACAAGCGCAGAATAGCTGTGATAAACAGCTGCGAAGATTGGGTAAATACATTAAGAAAAGGGAGAATAAAAGTGAGCAGTGAAACGCCAGCGTATCGAACTCCGTACCTTTCATACACTCTGGGTAAAGGTTCTATGCAATTAACCTAATCGAACAATGAACTTTCTTTTATAACGCTAAATATCTTTAAAAAAAGAAAAAAAAAAAAAATTTTAAATGATCACCTTTTTCCCGTTATTTAAAGCCACACTACAGTTTTTCTTTGTAGGTAATTTTCTTTGACGAGGTCTTCACCATAGGATTCTTCTCATAGAGATGAGTTCTGAGTTCAAATTCTACCGTGATCGACTTTGCCTTTCATCCTTTCGAGATCGATGAAATAAATACCAATCAAGCACTGTTGTCTATGTAATCGACTGATTCTCACTCCCCCGAAATTACTGGCTTTTAAAAACTGGGGGCTGGCAGAACCGTTAGCACGCCAGGCAAAATGCTGGGCGGCGATTTTTCCGTTCTGAGTTCAAATACCGCCGAAGACGGCCTTGTCTGTTACCCTTGAAGTATGTCCAAAACATATTTAAACTAACCTAAAGTTTGCATATTAACGATATGATTTATGCTGATTTGAACACCTTACATGAACACCCTAATACTTTTATATCCTTAAACATGTTTTATATTTTAATCCATTTATATTTACTACACGCATGGATAGAAGATGAACGAATAGAGGTATTTGAAACTAAACAATAACATACAATTTATCTTTACATTGCGAGCGAACAAGATGAAAGAAAACGAAGAATTCAGAAATCCAACAATATCTCTGACGCTTCTCATTTGATTTCTTCAACGTCTATTGTTCCAAAAGATTCAAGAATCAGTGGATTTGCCGCCGGAAACTATGTGTATGAATGAAAGTCTTAATTTTACCTCACGTTTATTTAAGTCAAAATATGGAACGATAACGAACTAGGAGGTAACTCCTGAAGATACATATATGTGATGCATATATGTATGCATATATGTGTCCGAGTGTGAGTGTGTGCGTGAGTGTGTGTGTGTATGTTTGTGTGTGCATATATATATATATATATATATATATATACATATATATGTATGTCTATATTAATGCATATATATGAGTGTATACCTACATGCATATTTCCATATGTATATATATAAACCATATTATTATTAATAAATGCATATGTGTAAAAATACATTTTCATGCATAAGTGTGTGTATATATATACGTGTGTGTGTGTCTATACATACTTATGGCTTCATATACTCATATACACATACATGCGCATACTAACACACTGTGTTTATACATTCAAATATACATATAAGTACATACAATACATATATTATGCACACACACATACACACACACTAGCATTTATGTATGTGTCTGTATAAGTTAGTGTCAGCAACGATAATCTTCCTAGCGAATGGTTCCTTAATTCCATGGTTAACATCAGAACTAATGCAGTCGCTTTTGCTTAACGAGATGTTATGACTTACAATATAAATATACTCCACTAGTAGCAAAGTTTTAAACTTTGATGATAATAGCTATTGGGAAAATTCTTGAGAATTGCTAGTCTCTGAGAGGCCAATTACAGTCTATCCTTAAAGATGAGCTCAGGAGTCAGTTATCCACTCTAATATGGTAGTTCTCGACACGACACTTAATTTTCAATATCTAAAATTTACGGGTTATCATACTAATGATTTTTACTAACGGTAACGTTGATATAAAGAAACTACAAAGAAATGAGTCTATTACGTCAAGACCCTTCGTGTTTTTAATATTTTTTAGCCCCGGGTTGGCGTTGATTAAGAAGACCTATGATCAGATATGTTCTAGATTTGATCACACATTTTTTTTTCTTTATTTTGTTGTTACTGCTGTTGTTGTTATTCTTGCTTTCTACGCCTACGTTGTTTAATGAATCGTCTTCATTTTTGAATAACAGTTGCTGAAACAGTAGAGAAATATTTGCGCTAAAGATCCATGTTCTTACCATTATTGTTGGTATTTAGCTCCGACTCTGCACTGATTGAACAGACCTATCATCTGTGATAAAATAGGTTCCACTTGTGACCATCTTGTTAATCTATTATTCTTTCATATATATATATAATAGGCAAAGGCGTGTGGTAGGTAGTCTGCTTCACAACTACATGGTTGTGGGTTCAGTTCCACTGCGTGGCACACTGAACAAGTTTTTTTTTACTGTAACTGTGTATATAAATCCTGAAGCAGCTCTCTCCCCTTAAGTAGAACAGTCTCTCTCATGTTTTAGTAATCTCTCTCTATATATATATATAAGCAACGATAAGCAGAATCAGTAGTTTCTAGTAAAATAATCACATCATTTTATCATTATAAATGTGATATTCAATGAAAACGTTATTGTTAGTCTAATATTGATAAACATTGTTAGTTTAATATTAACTAAACATATCATTGCTGCTTGTCTACTATTACTATTGGTTTAACACAAAGTTAATTCTTCCTTATTAGTCTAATACGAAATTAGTAGGCCATTCTTAGTCTAATATTGATTTCAAACACTATTGGTAGCTTAACATTAACTAAATCCATCATCGCTGGTCTAACATCATTCGTGGTTTAATACTAACTACATCATTGTTGCTCTTCTTTCAATAAAGCAGGTTTAACTCTCAGACGTTCACAGTGAATAATTGCTGTTTCTGGTTAATTGTTCAATAAATCTTAAACAAATACTGCCAATGACTTATAAATATACAAGGAGATCTCTAAATAATTAACTGTTAGTAACGAATTAGATTTTAACTGATTTTGGTCGTTTTATTTCTTAATTGACTCATTTGCAAACATGAACTCATTAAATCCTTTATTATGGATGGCTATTTAAATATTCGAGGAATAATTAATTTGGAAGAAACGTTATAGCATAAGCTTACACCATATTGAATGTTTTTTTGTCTTGGTTTTGATTTCAAAGCCTTCTGTGTCTGTCTGCTTTCCTTCCATTTAGCTCATATTAATTTTATCATCTATTGTTTCATTTCAAGGAGTGTTCCCTATTTTGGGATTGTTAAGATAAATTAACACGAGGTGCAGTATCTTCAATCGACTCGACATCTTTAATCCTCTCTCCTTTTGTTCTTCATATCCAGAAAATCTCAATAAATACTGAATTTCGGTTCATTTTCTTCTTCCTTTTTTTAAAATTTGGAGGCATTTTAAAATGTATTTAATATTCAAATATCGTTTAAAGATTTGAAAACAATAAGGCAGCGAGCTGGTAGGATCGTCAGCATGCTAAACACACTGCTTAGCTGCACTTCATCTGTCAAAAGGAAGAATTATTTAAGATTGATGAATAGGAATTTCGTCATGTGTTTACATGAGCAAACTTTTTCATCCCTAGTATTAACCAAATTACCCAGGGTGTCCAGAATGTAAAACCATATAAGGTCACAAATATCAGCGTTGTCATATGACCCCGTCACGACGTCGAAGGAGCCTTCAGGGTCAGTTCGTTTGACCCAGTTCGAATCCTGGTTGAACCGCAGCGTTTTCCTAGCGTGCATAATTATATCTATTTCTCCATCGCTTATGTTGGTAATTCGTCTAGCATATACTAATGCCCTATCAAGTAACATATCAATGGATAAAAGTCTACTATATCGAATTGTATGAACTTAACTCTAAAAGTGCTTCGTTTGGCCTCAAACCAATGTAACACCTCGATTGTTTTACGCCATAAAGAGAAATTAGACGCCTTCCTTGTGTCTTTATTAATCCTTCTTAGCATGGGTTTACTCAACAGTCCGATTTTGGATTTGGCAGGGTTAATCAAGCGGCACTTAGGGTTGGAAGCGAAGTTCGGTTCGTGATCTTCGATAGTTATAAAAGCATTACGTTAAGCTAGTATTTCTACTATGTCGGTGATGCCTAGGTCGGTAGCTATTCGTTTAGCCTCATTATTGATGCGATCATAGGCGTGTGGTGCGGCCCGTCTATATTTTTGTGTGATGTTGTTCTCTAAGAGCCTGTTGTAGAGGTCATTATATATCTTATAATAGTTATTTGTCTTATCTGAGAATAGTAGGGTTCTATCTGTATTCTTAAGGAGGTGTATATCGGATCTAAATCTACGTTAAAAGGTGAATGAGGACTTACGGAATCTAAGGTTTGGTATAATACCCAGCAAGTCTGTTTCGAAAGCTTCGAGTTCTTTGATCTTGGATAGGAATCTTCTAGACCTGATGTTAAAGCGGTCTTTGTCCGAATGTGGTGCAACTTGGTCGAAGAAAAAAGCTTTCCACGTCATGCGTCTTATAATATCTTTCGAAGTAGCATTCTTTTGTACAGTTCATTTGATGGTGTAGGAATATTTTTAAAGGAATATCCGGTGCTGTGTAAATCCATTAATGCGAAGAATATTACAGATATTTTATGGTTATGCAGAAGCGCCCAACCGGCGGTGGAGTTGTGAGAAATGGACCTGATAGCGGTCTGTTATCATACACTTTGTGACCGGCGGGGAGCAAAGAAACTTCGTTATAAGATCATAAATCAGAAAAAGAGCATACCCTATAAAATAGAGAGCAAATGTTTATGTCTGTATGTGTAAAGTAACAGTTTCATATATACAGATTGTCAGGCAGATACATACATAGAGTGAGAGGGTTGCATATATTATGTATATATGTGTGACATATGTCTGCGTTTGTGTAGGTATTTCTGAAAAGCTTTTGCTTTTTTAAACCAGTTGAGAACTCTAGATATAAAAATATATAAAACATCATACATAAGTTATGTGTATATAGCAGATACCTTATTTGTTATCAATATTCAATTTCCTAATACCTTTAATACTCGCTGAAATAGTAGCCTTAATAATCCCCACTTAATAACATGAAAGTAGCCGAAATCTGCATTAAAAGACTGCTTGCCCTATGTACGGAAATTTGTCCTCCACTTTGTTCTCCAAATGGCAACCGAAACAGCACGGCGTTTGGGCTGAACTGATGTCGACGTTCACATTAAAATTCATATTGCTTAGTGCATTCACCGTGCGTATCCAAATCAGCCTACCACTCTAAAATAGGTGCAATCATCTGAAAAGGTGTCGCAGTTCCTCTCAATCCAATTTTATTCATAGCAGTGAAGTTGTTCCAGCATTACAGTAGAAAATATTTCTTTCAGATATCATAAAGTAGGATAGAATTCAGAATTGCATGATTTTGAATTGAACATTAGATTTCAATCAAATATTTTTTAATCTAATCACTTTCGAAATTCAATAATTTTCATCTGAATCACACTTTTAGATTAATCATTTACATGTGATGAAAATTATTCAATTTAAGAACTGAATTACATAACACTTCTCGCTAAAGTAACGCACTTCACTGTCTCACATTGAGGCAATATTAACTGATAAAACAAATATTGATTTCAAAATTTGGCACATGGCCAGCAATTCCGGGTGAGGGGATCGATCGATTACATCGACCCCAGTGCTTGGCTGTTACTTATTTTATCGACCGCGAAAGGAATTTGAACTCAGAACTCAAAAAAGGACAAAACGCCGTGAAGCATTTTGTCCGACCTGGTCACAATTCAGTCAGCTCTCCGCCTTTGATAATATTAATATTAGCTTCAAATTTCGACACAAGGCCAGCAATTTCGGAGGAGGGGGAAAGTGCTCAAGTGGTACTTATTTTATCGATCCAAAAAGGACGAAAGACAAAGTCGACCTCAGCTGAATTTAAACTCAACGCAGACGGACGAAATACTGCTATGCATTTTGCCCGGCGCACTAACGACCTTGCCAGCTCATTGCCCTCCGCTTCTCGATAATATAAATATTAATGCGATGAATTGACTCATAGTACAAATATTAAGATGTCGGGTTACTAACGGCACCGAGAGCGGATTCGATCCAGCGAAGTCCAAATAGAAAGGGTGGCGTCTTCGTTGTTGGAGACATAATGAAAGCGTGTCTGTATCATTTATTTTGGAAACCGAAGCTTCGAGATACAGTGTGCTATTGATCAACACGAATGATATAAGAGAAATAGCGTGATAATATACAAGCACAAATACTTCCCAAAACACATCAGGATGTAATAGATCGCAAAATAGAAAATGTTCAGAATTTCATTTAATATTCGTTTCCATTTATTCACGTAAAAAGAAAACACTAGATATTTTCATTGCAACAGTAACATGTTGCAAAACAAAGGTGTAAGCACGGAAAACGGCTATTTTCGAAGTTATTATTCTTAATGGAAAATATGAATGGATTTTTCTTAAACTACGTTTATACACACACACACACACACACACACACACACACACACACACACACACACACACACACACACACACACACACACACACACACACACACACACACACACACACACACATATATATATGGTGTTTGGACGGTTAACTAAATTATGTATAGTTCTTAGTATATTTCATTGACGAAGGCAGAGTATTTTTATACAGAACCAGACAACCAGGATCTGGAATTATCTATTGTTTTACTCGTTTATTTATCTATTTGTCTTTTCATCTTGTTCTGTACTGGATACATGATGTGGTTTTAGAGTCAGGTTTTCACTGCTATTTCAAGCATGGTGGTATCTCTTACATACCCTTATTTATAATTTTAATAATAATTATAGCCTATAAGGTTTTTTTCTCTCCATGCTACCACTTGATTTAATCGTTATTTAAATAACGGTCTGGCTTTCGGTGCGAATGATTTTTTATACGGCACCGAATTTACAATCATGTAAATAATGATAATCGTATTTTTATATAAGATTAAAGCTTATGGCGATCACCGTGCAATGACTAAAGAAAATAGTATAATAAAGGGGCATATAAGCCCTCCACAGAATAAAGAAAGCTTTCCTATCCGCGTCGAAGGCTTTCCTATTCCACGCGGATAGCAAACTCTTCTTTATTCTGTCGAGGGCTTATATGCCCCTTTATTATATTATTTTCCTTAGTCATTGCACTGTGATCACCATAAGCTTTAAGCTTATATAGAAATGCCATTATATAT
>NC_069002.1:36022534-36024210 GCF_001194135.2 Octopus bimaculoides | reverse complement strand
ATACAGATTTAGAAATTTAGAAATTGCTTCAAAAGGTATTTCCCGAGAGATTTCTAAATAGAAACAAGTTATATAACCAAAAATAAGAAAAATAAAAGATTAGACGGAAATTAAAGAAATTTTCGCCTACAGTTAAATCAATCGCTGTATTATATAATAAACCGAGACGTTGGTACTGCAGTTAACTATTGTTGCAAAAATTTCAATCTTTATCTAAACTTAGTTTCATTTCGTTTATTGTTATTTATATTATTATTATTATTATTATTATTATTATTATTATTATTATTATTATTATTATTATTACTATTGTTATTATTATGTTCTATTTATCACAGGTTTGTTGGAGCTCCTGGAGTCTTGCGTGTGTACCGGGCTTACTATCTGCAGCTTATGGTACCATTGCTATTCGTCGTACTTTTCAGCTAACTAATACTTTCCTGATTATTCTGGCCGTGCCGAGGAGGCAAAACTTTCGTAATAGTGTTACTGCGCACTATATTCCAATTTCCTTCTTCTTCTTCTTCTTCTTCTTCTTCTTCTTCTTCTTCTTCTTCTTCTTCTTCTTCTTCTTCTTCTTCTTCTTCTTCTTCTTCTTCTTCTTCTTCTTCTTCTTCTTCTTCTTTCATACATACATACATACATACATACATACATACATACATACATACATACACACATGCATGCATGTTTGCATGCATGTATACATACACATGGGTTGTTTCTCTCCAGTCCTCTAGTTTCGTGTGGTGTTTTGGAACCCCAGTTCCTGATGTTGCGCGTATTTATCATTCCTGATAATTGCTGCTCCATCACTGAAAAGAAATCTCTTCCGAAGGAAGCCGTCATCTGAATCTAATCGCGGTAACATATTCAGATCAAATTTGGTGTTTGTCATTTGCTTGAAATGCTTGCAAACGTTACACTTTCAAAGCATAAAGCCTCAGTTTCTTGTGAAAAATGTTGTGAACGTGGTAAACTTACCTGTCAACTTGCATTACAAATGGACTAAGTATGACTACGATGAAATCCTGCTCAAATTCGCAGTTCTTCCACAGATGTCCTTGCTCACCCAGCGCCTGTTTTCTGTAGGACTCTTCTTGTTTTCATAAACATTTTATGACATGTGCGGATGTTAACACATACTTTGTACGGTAATTTCGCTGGACTTGAGTGTCTAATGTGGTCTCTATGAACCAAGATGCACATTGCGCTTTCTCTTGCGTTGTGACTTTCGTTAAAAGTCAGGGGTAATGATAACCTTTTAAAGACAAACGAAATATTAAAACAATTGATTGATGGGTCCCAACTTTATTACATACAATTAACTATGGAAGTTATAAAGATAATTTATGGACAGTGTGTGTATGCGTGTGTGTGTCTCTCTGTGTCTTTGTATGTGTGTGTGAGAGAGAGAATAAGAGAAACATAAACATATATATATACGCATATATATGTATATATATACATATATATATATATATATATATATATATATATATATATATACAAACACACACACACACACACATGTATGTATATATATATATATATATATATTGTGTATGTTATTTGTATATAAGATGTATATTTATATTATGGTGTAAATATGTAGAGAGAGATTGTGCTTGCGTATGTGAGTGTGTGTGTGTGTCCTTGTGTATGTGTGTGTATAT
>NC_069002.1:36021603-36022524 GCF_001194135.2 Octopus bimaculoides | reverse complement strand
TGTGTGTATATATATATATATATATATATATATATACACAAACATATACACATATGTATGTGTTTGTGCGTATGTATACATGTATGCGTGTATTTTTGATGCTGGCAGAGATATATTCCTCTTGACCTGCCAGTTCATGAGTAACGTAACGAATTTTCCCGGATGATCGATGAGTGGATAATAAAGGATTCAATTTCAAATACGTCAACCGAAGACAACTCCGTGCTTAAGAGCGTAGTTATGTAAGCGCTGGTTTCGGGTTCACTTCGCATGCTCGTTACTTTAATCTAGTATTTCCTTTCTATATCTGACGACAGGAAAGCAGGTTTTATCACACATTTGAAATCCTAACGGTCGCCAAGTGATCATATTGTCAATTTCAGCCAGTGGACTCTGTACAATTTGACTAACAACGACTGGAAATTTCTAGATGTTTTGGCTGTTTTAGTCAGGTATTGGGCTGATGGTTTCCACTATCACCTTATCCTCAAAAATGTTGGCCTTTTGCCTAAATGAAAAACCTAAGGAGATGAGCTGGCAGAATCCTTAGAGCGTGGCATTTTGGCAAATGTACATTCCTGTAGCTGTGGGTGGATCTACAGCTTGTGAGTGACATTAGGTAGAGGAAAATTAATACAGAAAAAAAGGTCGAATTCGTGACAGATGAATTTTGAAAGGTACAATCGTGTCACAGAGTATATGATGCTGAGTCTGATGGAAATTACGTTCAGTTTACGCGTGGACGTGGAACATAAAACCACTTAAACGTTACTGCAATGAGAAGCAAACCGTTTTAATTGATCGAAGCAAACTTTTATTGGCGAAACCACGGGAGAACATTACATTGATTATATACGCGTGTACGCACACACACAGACAAACAGACAGACACACACACACACACACACACACACACACACA
>NC_069002.1:36018599-36021593 GCF_001194135.2 Octopus bimaculoides | reverse complement strand
ACACACACACACACACACACACACACACACACACACACACACACACACACACACACACACATATATATATATATATATATGCATACATATATACTTGCATACACACGTACATACATACCTACATACATGCATACATAATACACACATACATACATACATACATAAAAAAACATACGAATCTGTACGTATACATACATACATACATACAAAAATACCTTGTTGATGTTGAAATTCCAATGAAGGGACTTTGGATCTTGGTTGGAAACTGGATCTTTATTGGCAAGAAATTTTGAAATAAAACCGAATAATGACATACATAAACACATACAAGATGATTGCCTCATCTTTTCAGATTCTTGGTGATTCACGTTCCGTCTGATTATGCAGAGTTCCTTTCATCTTTGTATGTGCGCAGAAATCACTTTTCACGCCACACATTTATCGCCATAGGACTTCATAAAATATAAAACGGATCAAGAAATGAAATGAGAGTGAGACATTTGTAGGTCATTGAATTTAAGTGACGAAAGATTGCATGATGCT
Source organism: Octopus bimaculoides (assembly GCF_001194135.2). NCBI lineage: Eukaryota > Metazoa > Mollusca > Cephalopoda > Octopoda > Octopodidae > Octopus > Octopus bimaculoides. Next base: position 36,021,050 of record NC_069002.1, on the reverse strand, counting down.
TTTGTCAATTTCTCAGTTACCATAGTAGGTTCTAGTGAGGAAAATTGCAAGATAACTGGTCCTATTCTGACATGACATTTAATATCAGAGTATCTTTTGTCTCAGAGCTGACTTCTTCATCGTGTTGCCCCGTGTTGCACTGTGTTGCTTGTCTTTTCGGTTTTGGTAAAAATCGAAACCACATCCTGAAGATCATGAACACAACATCCTATCCGCTAGGCTATGCTCCACCGCAATAAACAGAACGTAAAATATGAAATAGTCTCACAGAGTGTTATTCTGATAAAGTATTTTTATCATTTTATTCGAATCCCCAGTTTAGCTGAAAAAGTTTTTAAATTTAATGAAACAAGAAAAAAAAAAAGAAAAGAAAAAGAAAAACAACATTTAAGTATTTGTTTTCATTGAATTGTTTTGATATTGGTAAATATATTTGTGTTACGTGTCTAGCTTGTGAGTTATGGTATTAATTCTAAATTCTTGCTTTGGTTATGTCAAAATGAATTTAATAATAAAATCTATAATTGTGAATGGCTGTATGGTTAGGAATTTCACATCATAACTACGCGACCGATTCGATTTCTCTGCAGCAGCACTTTGAACAAGTATCTTTTATCACAGCCACGAAACTGCAGCTAAAGAAGATACTACAGAGGAAATAATTATAGACCAGCCCAGGGCTGATGAAAATGTAGTAATGATTGAAAGAGTTAATACAACTGATAAGCAAAGTGAAATAGTCTCTGAACAAACCATAAAAACTAAGGCAGATGAAAATCAAATAGATGAAGAAAGTCACACAGAAATTGACTCAACTAAACTAAATGATCTAAAAAATCAAATCATGATTGAATGGCTGAAAATTAAAGAAACCAGTATGAATGAAAGCGACACTCTCCCAAAAATTCGCATTTCTGACCAAAACCAGAAAGTAATTGGTAAAATCCGACTTGCACTTAAGGATATAATTACAGCTAATGATGTTGATATAACAGATCTCAACCACCTGTACTACGCATCTGCGAAAATCTCAACGATTCTATGTGGTGAAAAGATTAGAAAACGACAAGATTCTCACTAAATGCCTTCTTGGCAAGAGCGTATTCAGCACCAAATTAAGCCACTTAGGTCTGACATAGAATGTTTAAAAAGCCTTAAGATTGACAAGACTATCAAACCAATAAAAACCCGAAAATTAAAGAAAAAATGTAATATGAAAACCATATTTAACATCGATACCACCATAGAAACTAACATGCAAAAGTTGTGTTAAAGCTGCCCGCATAGCAAGGTATATTTTTTTACAAGGTAGCTTGTATGGAATTTTTACCACCACCATTTCTACACATCGAACAGCTGCATTTTCCTTAAAAGTGTGGCTTACAGTCTGCCTTCCTGGTTACTAGAATTATACCATATTAACTTCAAGCCTCTTTGATTGCCGCATTTTTTCCACAGTTGCAATTTCTTTTCTTATGTATGTATGTGTGTGAGTGTGTTTGTGTGTGTATGAGTGAGTGTATGCATATGTTTGTGTCTGTGTGTATGTGTGTATGCATATATGTATGTATGTATGTATGTATGTATGTATGTATGTATGTATGTATGTATGTATGTGTGTATGTAAGTATTATGTATGTATGTATATAGGTTTGTATTTATGTTATACGTACAAGTGTGTGTATTCATGTGTATGTGAGTATGCGTGTCTTTGTATCTGTGTCTTTCACCCCCACCACCGCTTGAAAACCTGTGCTGGAGTGTTTACGTCTCCAAATCTAGCGGTTCGGCAAAAAGTGATTGATAGAATAAGTGCCTAGCATAAAGAAAAAACAAAAAGGACTGTGGTCGTTTGTTTTCGACTAAAAAACAATTCTTCAAAGCGGTACTCCAGCATGGCCGCAGAAACAAGTAAAAGATGAAAGATAAAAGAAGCAATAAACATCAGTCCCCCAAATAATTACTGGTATATAATTGAGCAACGTCCTTAAAAGAGTTCAGGTAAAGTGACTGAGTTTGCAGATATCCATATGCCATATGTCGCTCTGCGGTGTATCTGAAATTAATGATTTGCCTGGACTCCAAAATGTAAATAGATATGTCTACACGATAGCTTACATGTCATTAACACGTTATTTATTTTGTCATATTCGTGGCTCTTGGCTACAAATGCGTCACTCAATCACCTGGCGAAGAGTGATTCTGCTTCACTAACACGCTTATTCATGTCTTTGGCGATGATCATCCGCCTACGCTTACAGTATGTTTAACACTATACATACTTATGTGTGTGTGTGTGCGTGTGTGAGTGAGTGTGCCACGGTATGTATGTGTGTGTATGTATGTAAATATACATATATATGTGTATCTATATAGATATACATACATACACACACACACACACACACACATATATATATATATATATATATATATATATATATATATATA
>NC_069002.1:36013155-36014664 GCF_001194135.2 Octopus bimaculoides | reverse complement strand
ATACAGACACCAACCAACTCAGATAACCACTAAATCCAAGAGCTATCTAGATTTAAACACGTGAGTGTGACCTTTCTTTTGAGACTGGTTTGAAATCTGCGAAGGAAAAAGTTTTAATAAATCGTAAAAACATGCATATGACAGGTTTCTCAAATACTGTAAAATGTTAGTTGCAAATCTTGGCACAAGGTCAACAAGTCTGGGGGTGGAGTAAGTCAATTAGCTTGATCCCGGTGTTCAATTGGTACTTATTTTATCGACCCCTGCGAAAGATGAAAGGCAGAGTTGACCACAGATGGTTTTGAACACAAAAATGTAAAGGCTGAAACGACGCTAAACTTTTTGCCCGGTGTGCTAACGATTCTGCCAGATCACCGCCTTGAATTACCGTAATACAATAATGATCTTTAAGTGATTATAGAATACTAAGCCAAGATCGTTGATCAGCAGTAGCGAACTCAGAACTACGTGATTACGAAGTCAACTTCTTAACGTCTGAAGTGGACGAAACGAAAGACAGAATGTAATAAACACATATATAAAAGTGTTGAATGTCTGTGAGTCATGAAGGGAAGGATGTGTGGGGATTATCACAAAGCGGCTGGTAGAGAATTTGGTAGGGCAGGATTAATCGTACTGGTGACGGTTTCCATTATTATAACCAATATTTCAAATGTGGTTGTTTCAAAGACTAGTTTCCTGATAGAAAAATTGACACGTCCATCTCATTAACGCAGAAAATTTGTTCAGAACCGAAGTCGTTTTCAGTCTCTCTTTCATCCCTTCTCACTCCCTCTCTATCACACACTCTTATTCTCTCTTCTCTTCTATCTATTTGCCCACCCCCGGCTGCTACAGTCTTAAAGTCTCAAACATTAAATTAGGAGAATAACGTTTGCTCTTGAAGTGTAGAAACTATATTCTTTATAACGTTTATTATTAAATATTCTCTAAAGACATATTCTGTGTTCACAGTCATTCTTCAGACTATTTCTTTAATGAGTATATATAAAAGAAAAAACCAAATTTGGCCAAAAACAAAATACGATAAAAATCTCAAAGCACAGTTTTCATAAGTTCAAAAGAATTTTGAGTATTTTTTTCTATTCATTTGTTTTAATATTTATATTTTATTTATCTATTTATTACCTTTCCTTTTTGTAGATTATAAGACAAAGTAAGAAATAATTTTAGAATTGACAGAAAGTTAGAATATCATGGAGAATTGTCAGGAGTCGTTATTTTTTACAACAACAACAACAACAACAACAACAACAACAACAGCAACAACAACAACAACAACAATAATAATAATAATAATAATAATAATAGTAATAAAAGTGAAAATAATTACAAGAGCAATATATGTGTGTGTTTGTGCGGGAGTGCATATATATATATATATATATATACACAAGTGTGTATATAAATAGCATGCATATATACACTCACCCAGATAGCTTTGTGAATATATATACACATAAATATACGAACATACATTCATATATA
>NC_069002.1:36010960-36012937 GCF_001194135.2 Octopus bimaculoides | reverse complement strand
ATATATATATATGTATGTATGTATGTATGTATGCATATATATATATATATATATATATATACATATATATGCATATATACGCGGGATGTGTGTGGTGTAGTTAAATATATAAAGGACATTAAAAAATACCTAAAGGAATATGAACGCCCATATCTCTCTCTCTCTATATATATATATATATGTTATGCGTGCATGTATATGTACGCGCCTATGTTTTTGCGTCTAGCAAAGAAAATCTATCGAAAGATATTACATATGCATCAATGAAATTATACTTACATCCTTTTACTGTTGTTTGATGTTTATGAAATTTTGGAGTTGCGAGATGGAATATCACGTTTTGGGGAGGAGGAGATTTCATACTTTATGGCTTAAGATCCTTACAACTAGTAGATACAGACGTTGTTGTTTTGGGTTGGGGTGTTTTTGTTTAGCCTTGTTTTCTTTTTACATAAATCATCGCTTTTTCTCGTTAAGGAATTTTGCTGTTGCTCTTATTATTGTTGCTGTTGTTTACTCGAGCTACAATATCCAAGGTAATTTGAAACAATATCAATAAAAGAGTCAGGAGTTCTTTATATACGAAAAAAAAAAACAGATGTTGGTTTTTGATGATGAATTATTTTTGTGAGGAATTATATAAATTTCTCTGTCAATGGTGTCTGTAAACCGGTTTCAAATTAAAGCATTAAAAAATTCTTTCAGTAATTACATGAGGGAAAAGCAAATGAACGATAAACTTTTGTCACATATCCCGATATCTACGTTATCCAAAATATATGCACGGTTAATCCGGCATTCATACTTGTTCATCTGCGTCTCCTGATGTGTTTATTCTGTATGAAAAGCAGGCTGTCCAATTTTCCGACCTGGATATGATGTACTCTTTGCCCTTCATCAGGATCTAATCACCCTAAAAGACTTCCCGAGACGTGGCTACTCTTCCTGCGACTAAGCCACGCAAATGTAATCATAAATAACAAGCAGCAGGATGGTAGCAAATGGAATACTTTTGATCTGCATGGTATAATTTGAAGAAGTTATCCGTGGAATGCCCTTGTAAAGAGTCTTTTTGATTTGTAATCAATGAAAAGAGGCGACAAAAATTTATACAAATTTTTATATATGTATGTTCGTATATGTATGCGTGTCTATAGGGAGAGAGTCTTATTTAGAAGGTCAGCATTAAAAGCCATTTTTAAAATTTGTGCTGAAACAATAACCCCTGTTTTAAATGCTAACTTAACCTTAAGCATGCCCTTAACCAGTGGCACGTGTTATAAATTGTACTAAATTTATTAAATAATAATGTGTGGTGAACAAGACCCTTTACTTATCGTTTACTGTTGTTGTTTAAAATAAGAGAGTATGATTATAAAGATAATTAGCACTAACTATTCGCTGTTTGAGTCAATCCATCGAGACTCGATTGTGAGTTAAAATAGCGGAAATGAAGCACATTTTTGGCCGAAGGTTGGCCACAGTCATTTGCAACCAATCATTCATCAATTGGATTTCGATCATTTACTTCCCAATGGAATCTCGATAGGCCACTCGATGAGCTTGATATCGCATCCAAATTCCTTTATGGTCATACCATCGTATCTTAAATAACAACACTTAAATAATCTAATACAATCGCATGCTCCATATTAGATCAAAGCAGTAATAGTAATTAATACAAAAAAGATCAAAGGTTCCGTTCTCTCCACTGCGTGGTATCAAAGATCCCGTCGTTTCCGTCTAGAGTTAAATTCTCGTACTATACTAGGTTAGGGTCAAAGGCTCACAACTTTTCAACACTCTGCTAGACAACCTCAGAGAACTGTGAGATGTAGATGTGACTGTTTTCAAAGAACATTTGAAAAATTTTATCGTAGGTGTCAATCATATGAAACTATATCGCGGCCAGAAACACAAAGGAAAACGATTCCATCCTACTCGCTACTTCATCAGACAGTTTCATAAAGGAAGCTG
>NC_069002.1:36007673-36009617 GCF_001194135.2 Octopus bimaculoides | reverse complement strand
CATTTTCTACTACCCAAAGTGTTTTTTGACCGAATATATACAGCTTTGTTCGCTCCAAGACCAATGTTCCAACAAAGAATCATTTCACGTTCTCTATCGAAAGTTTATAAAAGGTTCTTATGACGTCAACAATATGTGTATTTGTGTGTGTGTATATATATATATATATATATATATATATATAGAGAGAGAGAGAGAGAGAGAAATAGAGAGAGAGAGAAATAGAGAGAGAGATACACACACGCATGCATACGTACATATATAAACGAGCGTAAATATACGTGTTTATACGTATATACTTATATGTGTACCAGAGATTTTTCTTTTGCGCGTGTTGGGATGACTATGAGCAACAGTTTAAATCTTGGTAAACTTTTCCTGAATATAGAAATTAGAGTAGAAATTTGGTCAAATAGGTTATAACAAGAACAAAATAATAATTAAATCTGTTACAGTATTTTTCTCCTCTCTATCGGTTTGTATCTCACTAACTTCGTTGCTCTTTTTTCTCAATGATAATATTCAATTTTCTTCAGATAATTTCTTTACTGAAAGATATTCAAAACACTTAATTTTTCACCCACGACTGCCTTATTGTTCAACTCGAAACCTTCAGGCAAAAAGGAAACCAAAACTGCAAACTATTCAACGCAGACAAACGTCGAACTTTTGTGGCGTGTTGAACGTCACTATTTGCAAATGACAAGTGAAAAACGGCAATCCTAAATAAACATTCTCACTATTGGTCTACATTAAGCATCAGCTGAACATCTGAACAAAATAAATCAGTTTGGAATACTAATATCTAAGGAAAAACGACATTCAAACATATAAAGAGAAATAAAAAGAAAACCAACAAATAAAAAATAAAAATAATAAACCAAAAAGGATTAAAATAACAGCACATTTGTACTAGCTAAGAATATTAGTACTTCTCTCTTTTTCTCTCTCTCTGTCTCCCTCTCTCACCCCTCTTACAATATGCAGGTACTCAGACATACAGACAGAATCTTCGCCATCCACACATCTACAATTATGTGATGTGTACATATATATGTGCATGTGTGTCTGTGTGTGTAATGTATGACATATCTATCTATCCATGTGTATATATTTGCATACCTATGTAGTACCTACTTACTTTTATTCATATGTGTGTGTATATATATACATATATATATATATATATATATATATATATATATATATATATATATATATATACTTATGTATTTGCCTATGCTTTAATTTATATGAATCAGATAAAAACAAAATAGTGAAAATAATATAGTAAAATAATGATTCAGACAGAATCAGGTACTTGAAAAGATATGCCCCAGGTAGGGCTGGATAAACCTGTTATTCCGGCCTATGGTTGGTAAGTATCAAATAGAATATTCCGGTTGTGTACTCAGAGAAAACCAACCCTATGAGTGTTTAGCTTCTAGGGGCTGATCCAAAGCACCGATTACATTGAATTGTACATTGTTGGTATACTCTAGGGTGTCTGAAAAGTCGTCAACTCCCTTGGTGTATTATAATCAAATGAATAATAACACACATAACTGTCAGCTCATTACAGATGCTTCTTACGCATTATAAAAAAACCGTATCATTAGATGGGACGTAATTTTACAAACAAACGAATATCCCAAGAATACAGTAGAGACTTGGCTGAAGTCTGTCAAGGCCAACATTTCATAGCTGATCTTTGAATATGGCAATAATTGATGAACTTTTGTTATTCTCCCTATGTTCAGGACATGTCGTCTTTTACCTACTTGTGGTAACACCATTCATTTGTCAAACACGTTGTATAGCTTCAGCAATATTAATAATGAGAAATAAGAAGTAGTTTTATCAATCACTTCCGGGTATATATAATCACTAACGTAATTTCATGTATATATGATTACGCGTAAACATGATCACGTGTATACATAT
>NC_069002.1:36004276-36007440 GCF_001194135.2 Octopus bimaculoides | reverse complement strand
ATATATATAGTCACAATTAGTGACACCTAAGTTTGGTTTTACGGATTATATTGCGCCCATATATTTCTTTACATGACCGTATCTTAATAAACGAATCTAATTAAATATGCTTGTATACATATATCAGTTCGTATTGTGTAGTGTGTTTACCTTCACATAACAGATTATGTTATATACTGTACTTACTTAAAGGTAGTGTAAACTTAACCGTCATGTTAATCCCACGTTTTCTAAATCAACTTTAACAACTTTTAAACAGAAAAGGCGATATTAACAATTGCACAAAATATGAACAATGCATCAGAGAAAAGAAAATAATCCATATATTATACGGTTCAACTATGTTTTTATTCCATTTTTCTATCATTGTCTAAAATATCAGATTCATTTTAAAATATAGTTGTTTATTTTATTTTCACCCGTTGTTATATCAAACAAAGAAGGCAGAAAATTTACAAACAACAATGAATTAAAGGACAGAAAAGAAAACGTGGTGATTTGAATGTATATTTTTTCAACTACCATTAAATTCGAAAATTTGAACAGAAAATTCACTTAACAAATAGCAAAATACAGTATGACGAAGACACATTCTTCAGCTGTCTACAAAAGTGAAGAAATATGTGTCACTTCCAACGCATTTGTTTAAATTCTGCTTATATTCTTGATATTTTATTTTATCTTTTAATTAAAATTATATACCATACATTCAGTTTCGTGTCTTTTAAATCATTTCTTCCACTGACAAAATACCATATTTCTTAGAAACAATTTCGATTAAATAGGCTTCGGTTCTTGACTGGTCAACGTTACCTCCCATCCCGTGGGCTCGATATAAAATTTACCTGTTCGTGGTAGTGGATGGGCGAAGCTCTTAGAGCAGGGAACCGGGTGTCTTTGGGTATCTATTTCGGCTCTGTACACCCTCACTCCAAATCTCGTCCTTTCTCGCAGGAGTTGCCACTATCAGATAGTATCAGAAATTTGAAAAACCAATGGCAACATAGTTTCCTTAGTTCAATGGGAAGATCAGCTCTCACGGCCAATAAAAGGCTGATATTTTATTTTATCGATCACACTCCCAGAATGATGAAAAGCAAAGTTGAGCTCTACAGATTTTGAACTCAGATCATTAAAAAAAAACCTATGACTAATTATTTATTCGACGTTTTAATTCACCGCCTATCGACCATTATCTTTTATGTGTGTGTGTGTGTGTGTGTGTGTCTGCGCTCATGGGAGTATTTACGAAAAAAACAACAGACGAAGACAGGTGGTGTAAACAACAAACAGATGTATTAGTTTAACGCTCGGGAATAGAGAAAGTCTTTGACGTTTCGAGCCTAGGCTCTTCAACTGAAAGGAACACAGAAATAAACAAGGAGAAAAAAATATGACTGTAGTGGTCAGCGATCTGCACACACACACACACACACACACACACACACACACACACACACACACACACACACACACACACACATATATATATACATACATACATATACATATATATGTGTGTGTGTGTGTGTATATATATACATATACATATGCATATACATACATGCATACATACATGCATACATACATGCATACATACATGCATGCAAACATATGCATGCGTAGAGTGTGGCTTCTGTACATATATATTTTGTATGCAATATCTCCCGTAATGGCTAGGGTAGGGTAGACAGCCAGTGTTCGCTTTTGTTGATGTTGAGATCTAGGTTAGCTCTGGCTGCGAAGATTTTATGACCAATAGCATTCCTTGCATGACCATCCCTTTTATTAATCAGACATTGTGTATTGATGACTACATTATCCAATTCGTTCTTTAGCTGAGACGGTGGTGAGAGTCTGCAAGATATCGGGGGTTGCAATCTTCCGGTTGGTACATCGACCTCACTAAGCCTCTCGTCGGTTTGTTGTGACGTAATATGGATGTGGAAATTGTGTTATGTCATAATCACGCTGAGAAATATTCCAAGTTGAATATGACGTCAGTGTATTAGCGCAATATATATATCAGGGAAAACCTCGATAGAATGCAAACATATTTGCATATGATATGCGTGGGAGGAGAGAACATCTACATCGCAGAAATATATTTAAATAAGATAGATAGAGAGGGAGAGAGAGAGAGAGAGAGAGAGAGAGAGAGAGAGAGAGAGAGAGAGAGAGAGAGAGAGAGCTGCCAATATAATATATGTGTAGCATTTTGAACAGTGTATGCAAAGTAGGCGGTGCCAGTAGAATGACACAATTGTTATGCTTGTGGAAAGACAGAAGAGAAAAAGGTGTGGCATATGTAAATGAGGTGGAAAGTGATGTCATTGTGACAGTGTAAACGTGAATGATATAAAGTGTTGAGAATATATTAATGTATGAGATACCAGTCGGGGTGGAGCACACACAACTGGAATATTATTAATATCTATATATGGTAGTTCGTGGTAGTGTGACGTATTACCTACTTTGGTGCTTAGATAGATGTCTTGTAGAATGTGCATATGTGTGTGTCTGTAGGTGAAAGACTATGGAAAGTACAGTGAAAAGTAACCATAACACAAAATGATACACACACACACACACACACACACGTACCTACACGTACACACACGTACACACCCGCACATATACGCACATATGTATGTACATAAGTAGGTAGGTAGGTAAGTATATATATGTGCTTATTTATGTGTATTTATATATAGGTCTAACTCTATGTGGATATTTGTTTTATGTACGTGTGTACATGCATACGTGCATACCTGCGTCCGTGAGGGCGCATACCTCAGTGGTTAGAGTGGTTGCACTCTCGATCGGCAGAGCGTAATTTCGATTCTCGGAGCGCCCAATACATTGTATTCTTAAGAAAATCGCTTTATTTTACATTGTCGTGCGATCACTTCGACATCTGAGATGTGACACGACGTACATCAATACACATGATATACAGCTGTAGAGAACTAATATACAACACAAACATTTCATGACTATAGGCGCAGCAGTAGCTGTATGGTTCCGGGTTCGGTCCCACTGTGTGACATCTGGGCCAAGTGTCTTCTACAATAGCTTCGGGCCGACCAATGCCTTGTGAGTGGATTTGGTCGACGGAAACTGATAGAAGCACGTCGTGTGTGTGTGTATATATATATATATAT